>NW_027481769.1:600000-854103 GCF_050403365.1 Sporobolomyces koalae
GATGCCGTTGTAGCTAAAGTTGGTCACCTCGAGATCGGCACGGATCTTGACCGGTTGCGGCGTGAGACGACGCGCAATGTTGTGGCGCAGCTCCTCGAACACGTCCGCCGGAATGTTGAGCTCTCCAAACACCGTTTCCGGTTCGCTGTATTGCGAGCGAGTCAGCTTGCGCATCACACGAGACCTCGTAACGGATCGGACACAGGACGACGTACGTGATCGACAGCTTGAAGGCGTCGTACGCGTGTCCATACTTCTTGTACAGCGGCCACGTGACGAGTTCGTTGAGGGCCTCCATCTCGGCGCCCGTCTTTTCGGCGACATGTCGCATGATGGTGTGCACCGTCTTCGACTTGTTGTATCGTTCCTCGCACTTGATCACGTCCTCGGCCGAGACACGGCGCTTCGAGAGATCAATGTAGCCTGTAACACGCAAGGGCCCTCAACAAGTCAGTCTCGGACCTAAGTCGGTCCAGCGGCGGGACGCACCCTTCTCCTTGTCGACACGCATCACGACGACGACCTCGTTTCTACCGACTCGGATCAACTTTTGGATCGAGCGGATTCGTCGGCGCGATAGTTCGGACAAGAGGATCATTCCCTCAATGTTGTCGTACTCGAGCTGTCGACTCGGATATCTAGTCAGATGCCGTGTGCGGTACGGTACGGCGAGGTGGAGCGGCAGGGCATACCAGCTTGACGTAGGCTCCCATCTCCTGGATCTGCTTGACCTGCACCATCACCAGCTCGTCGACCTGTCATGCGAGCCCCAAGTCGCCCAAAGTCAGCGCGGGACGCTCAAAACAGCGGCTCACAGACAAGCTCGTACCTCGGGGAACCTGTCACGAGTGCGTGTGCGAGATCAGCAGAGTCCGAAAACTGATGAAAAGGAGCGCCTGCCAGTTGCGCCTCGAGCAGAGCAGCGAGGGAACGAGGCGCAAGGACGATCGGTGGTACTCACTTGTCTGCATAGTATCTCATCGTGGGTGACTCGAGATCAGGACAAGACGCGGAGAACACGGGAGAGCGGGAGCCGGTTTCCCAAGTTCGAGTACTGCAGCCTCAAGCGCGTCGAAATGACTCTCGCCCCCACACCTCGCAATCGTCGCGATCAAAGTTCCCAAGATGGCAACCGAGGAAGGCTTGCAAGTGACCTTGTGAGTCCCTCTGTCTCGAACCGGAGAGACGGCCAACCTTGACCTCCACTCGCGTTCGTCGGCACCTCGCACCAGGCATCCGCTCCCGCTGCTCAACATCTCGGACCACTACACGCGTCAGGCACTCAACTCGAACAATCCGAGCGTGCGCGTCATCGGAGGCCTCCTCGGAACTCACGAGGGTCGCAACATCGACATCATCAACTCGTTCGAACTCGCCCTGCGCGACTCAAGCACTTCCCCAGACCTCGAACTCGATCGTGAATACTTCAACACCCGTCGCGACCAGTTCCGCCAAGTGTTCCCGACGTTCGACCTCCTCGGATGGTACACCGTCGGATCTGAACCGACCCCTCAGGACTCGCATCTGCACAAGCAGTTCCTCACGTACAACGAGGCACCCTTATTTCTGCAATTGTCTCCGGAACGTCCCAACTCGTCTACGAGCAAGGACCTCCCCCTCACGATTTACGAGACTGTGCTCGAATCGAGCACGACGGGAGAACCCGAACCGACCCTCGTCAAAGTCGCGTACGAGATTGAAACGGGCGAGGCCGAAAAAGTTGCGGTCGACGAAGTGAGTCAGGTGCAGGACGATACCAGCGCAACCCCAGCTTCAACCTCTTCTGCCCGTGAGAAACGATCCTCCCCTCTTCAACTTCTGGCGCGACAAGCTCATTCATCCTCTCTCTTCTCTCTCAAACAGTTCTTGCCACGTTGTCGTCTCAACGCAACGCACTGTCGATGCTCTCGTCGCGGGTCGCCCAGATCACGACCTACCTGACAGCCGTGTCGCAAGGAACCGCTCCGACAGATGACGAAACCCTGAGACAGATCCAAGCGCTCGTGAGCGGACTTAAAGGTCAAATCGGTTCGGCAGAACTCGAGAAAGAGTTCATGACGGTCAGTTCAGAGGAAATCTCACCGATCGATGCTTGTTTTCGCGATTCTGATCAAGCTCTCCCTTTTTCTGTTATTGGTATCAGGAATACAACGATGCTCTGTTGACGACCTATCTGGCTACTCTCACTAAGCAATTGCTATCTGCAAACGAGGTGAGTCTGAACGCAAGGGGAAATAGTGCTGTTTCGCCTCGAGAACTGACGGTTTGTCCGGTTTCATTTCAGCTACTCGACAAACAAATCCTCGTGGTCAACTCGAACGCTTCTTCGACGGGAGGTGCACGTGGGGGTAAAGGGAACTCGCGTGGAGGTGCTGCTGGTGCTGGGGGACGGAAAGGCAAAGTGGTGGTTGGAGGCAGCTTTGGCGATTGGGCCTAACCGAATGCGCCCTGCTTTCCGTATCTCGTTCCGGGATTTTTTCCCCGGGGTTTTCGTCTGTTTGTTTTCGTACCTTGATTTCCTCCGTCGGTTTGTCCACCTGTTTGTTGTTCTGTCCCTGCTCTCGTCCGAGAAAATTCCTACCCTGTTTAGTTCAATCGTTTTACTTTTCTCCCTCGCAAAAAGAGTGTCAATGCAATGACTTCCGTCGATTCCTTAGAATACAACAACTATCGTACGAGTCCGGCAAGTTCCTTCTAAGCGTCTATTGCTGCAAGTTGATACTCTCGCACGACTTGGTCGACGATTTCAGTCCATTCCAACATGGCTCCCATACCTGTTTCCGATCAATGTCAGAGAGGAAATAAGCGTTATCCTTGAATCTCTCGGGTTGCGCAAAGGTCCACGTGTTCTGAACAAGACTCACCAACGTCTCCACAAGCGAGTCGTTTCGGGATAGGTCCTTCGACTCGGTACCCAAGTTCGTCTCGAACGAATGCGAGTTGTTTCGATGTGAGCGGGTGAGAATACATGTGAGTGTTCATCGCTGGGAACAGTTTCACAGGTACATGTTGTGGTAACGCTCGCAACAATGAAGTCTGTTAAACATCACTCAGGTCAGCTTGGATCGAATCCTTTTGCGTACGGAGTTTTTCCAACAGATCGATCGAGAGGAAAGAGAACGTACGAGGATATTGTCACAGAGTCCATGAGTCAATTTGGCGAGAGTGTTGGCGGAACATGGAGCGACAAGTACGAGATCTGCCCATCTCCTCAGCTTTTTTTCCAAAAAAAGATTCCCGTAAGTTTTTTCGACGAGAGGAGGAAAAGGTTATATCGTTTCGAAGTTGAGAACGTGAACTGGAATCTGAGAGCTCACTTCGATGTGTAGGATCGGGTCGCCAATCTTTGACCAACCCTAGAAATCGATTCATCTCGCAAACGGGTCAATTATTCGGAACCACTTTGCCTTCCGGCAGTCACTTACAGCCCATTCTTCTGCATCGGTCCAGACTTTGACACGACCGCTGTGTTCATCTTCAAGCGTTTGTTTGTCAAAGAAATGTAATGCTGATTTCGTCGCCACGACTTGGACCTCGACCTTGTCAAACTGTTCGCATCAGGGACAACCTGTCAGGTTCGTTTTCCCTGAAACTCGCTCACAAAAGTTTTGCAGCGTGAAGACAAAAAGGGAGAGAGGTTTCACCTGTAGCAAGCGTCGGACTATAAGAGGGATTTTGACACTCGCGACGCTTCCTGAACATGCGACGAGGACATGAAGCGGCCGCTCTGGGTACACCAGGGGATCTCGTTCCTCGTCGCCTCTCGCTCCGAGTCCGTTAGGTAATAGTCGAGCGATGGACTCTTGAAGCGTCTCTGGCGGATTGCTCGACATTTTTATAGCTTCCGCAAGATGCTTTGGAGCAGACAGATTCCCGAGATCTGGTACGGCCTAGAAACGATTCAAGTCGAGCTTTGCGGTGGTGATAGGTAAGCGAATTTGTTGTGAGGTAGCAGATTGCGATGCTTTGTCTGCCTGTGCGACAAGAACGAGGTTCAGCAACTGCACGGAACTGTCCTTGTAAGCTATGCAAGGATGCTTAATGACTGACCCTGTGTGTAGCGATTGAGAATAGTCATCGGATGTCCCGGTGGGGGTTTTCATCTTATCATGTACCTCATGCTTTGGAACCTCAGCTCGTCTACAGCTCCGCACTTCTGGCCTGGTCGAACTGGCATTGTCTGCGCCTACACTGAGGCGCATACGCCGCACGCTTCAAGCTATTGCGGACCAACTCTCCGACGCCTTCCAGAGGTTCATCTCTGCGTCCGTCTGCGACAAGCAGATAGTCGAGTTTGCCTCATGATCAGCTCAAGAATAATTAGGACTGTCAAGGACAGCGCAAGCGAGAAGTCGACCCGGGTTGGAGTGCCCATACGACGAGCTTGTCGCTGATCAACACGTGCCGATATTGGCAGACACCGCGGATGATTAAAGCGCATTACCAAGTTGTACTGACCCTGGGCAAGCTCCGATGATGGTTTAATTTGCTCCGAAAAGAACTCGAGAAATGTCCTCTTATATGGCGCTTTCGCGATTCCGTCACGAGGGGTCAAAAGCCTGTGCTTGTTGCTCTATCCGGCTACGATGTATATCTAGATCCTACTCTGGGCGATCTTCTCGAGTACCAATACTTGTTTCGTCTCGAGCGTTTCGTCCCTTGGTATCCGGCCCGCTCGGAACGCTGCCAACAACACCCTCGTCTGCCAGTCCTCGTCTTCAAAGTCGTCTGGTCGATCTCCAATGTCGGTCTTGACGAGTCGAGGTAAACGTTGTAGGAACGACGAGAGAGGCGTTTCGGGTTCTTTCGATTTCTTCGCCTTCTTCGAACTGAGGGCCTGTTCCTGTTTCAGATTCTCGCTCGGCGTCGGTCCTTGATCATCGGGATCCTGCTGCTGCTGTTTCGCGGGAAGGACTACCTCCGGCTTCTTCTTGCGCTTCGGGACCGCCGCCCTGAACAAGTCGTCGAGCTCGATCGATTGCAATCTTTCGATTTCATCGACCGCCTCGCCGCCTCCAACTTTGGAATGGAACCACTTGCCGAGCTTGGATGGTTCGAAATCGTTGCGGTTGTTGACGACAACACAGCAGCGGGATTCGAGGATTGAAACGATCGAGTCGGTCAGGCGAGACAGTTGCGCGTCAAGCGAAGGTCGACCGCCAGTTGCGGCCGTTGAGGGCTCATGCGACAGGGCATAGTAAGATGGGTTGTATTCGAGACGGCGAGCAAGGAACGACCACGAGACGAGGTCGAGGATGTCTTGCTTCGTGTTGACGCGACCCGCAAACAAGTCGGTTAGGACCGTTGAAGGCAACAGCGAGTTGAACGGGAGTTCCGATTCTAGCGAAACGCCTTGTTGGAGGTATTTCGAATACAGATCGGATTGGTCTTTCTGGCACAGAACGAGCATGTTGGCCGACGCGTCTGGAGATGCTGGGACCGCGAGTGATTGCATCTGTAGCAATTCCGACATGGGATAATCCTGGATGACGCGTTCGGGTTCGGCAGTGGTCGGACGCAGCGAAGCATATTGGGCGCTCATGACGACCACAAGACTCGCTCGGACCGGAAGCGTCCAGCAGGCTTCTCGCGATGCAATCAGCACGCGGATCATGCCCGAGCCGAACAGTTCGAGCGCGATGCGCTGCTCCTCAGGGCGCAATCCCTCGTGGAAGACGGCGATGCCGTGCGTGAGCGCTTCACGGAGGTCAGGGTCGCTCAATGTACGAGAATAGGCTTCGACAGTTTCGAGCGATCCTTCGGCGACGAACGATTCCTCGAGGTCCGATGCCGAGTGAGTGACGAGATCTTTGGCTGTGACGCGACATTGAGATCGCGACGGAACAAACGCGAGGGTCGATCCGCTTGCCGTTCGCATGGCATCGTAGGCTGGTTTGACCATTGCTCGAAGGAGCGCGAACGAGTGTGGCGTCGAGAAGGATTGGAATGCCGTGCTAAGCGCCGAAGTCCGCACAGAGGGTGAGAAAGAATACGATGCATGTTCAGGGACGTCGAGCCAGGTCGAGATCGCTCGAGCGTCAGCAAGGGATGAACTCGAACCGACGATACGAGTGGTTGGGTACTGCCAACGAAGGCGGGACACGAGAAGCTCGTAATTGGCGTCAAGCGCGTGCAGATCGTGTGCGAGAATGAGATCAATTTGTCCGAGCAGATCCGGCTGCCCGATAAATTTGCGAAGAAGCGTTGAAGGCGAGGTGACGAGAATGCGCGGTCCAGCGGCAGCGGCGTCGGTGAGATCGTCTTGTCGGGTGACAGTCAAAACGGGTATATTTGCGGTGCGAGTGAAGACATGTCGCTGACGGAGTGCGACTTGGCGTGCCAGCGCTTTTCGAGGCGTAAGGAAGAGGATCGTGGCGGTGGGATTCGCATTGAACGTTCGCCTGTTGTTTACCGTTATTGTCAAATAGTCGACTTTCGAGAAAGAAGGGCAGGAGAACGTACCAAATTGCGATTTCGAGCAGAGTACCCCGACTCGTTGCCGAGGGAGTGCAGAGGAGAACGTTCGAAGCGGTGTGGAAGACGGAATGAAACGCCTGCGTCTGGACTGGATCGAATGTTGACGATTCATTACCGTACAGATCGCGCAGTTGTGGGTGCTGAGCGAACGAGTCAGACGCAGATAGGAGAGGGAGATCCAGGAGAGGGAGATGCGGAGGCGGGGGCGGAGGCAGGATGAGCCCGTCGAGATCGACAATGTATTCCTCCTCCGCGCCGATCCAGCGGTCAGAGATCGCACGAACGAAAAGTGCTTTTGGTGCCGTTGTGACAGGAATGGTAAAGCTGATGCGGATCACGGTCGAGTGTGGCCGGACGAGTATTCGAGCGAGCTGAAGGATCGATAGGTTCTGCTCGTCCTCGACCCACACCCAGAAGGCCTCGGCCGTGCCATGATGCTTCTCAGCCCACTCGAAGGCTTTACGGAGCTCAATTCGTACGCCGAGAAGATCGTGCGCAAGGGGCTGAAGCGAAGTCGAAATCTCGACCGAAGGCAGTTGCCGGGCAGCTCGAGTAGCAAACCCTCCGAGCCGTTCATTCTGTCGAATGGTTGCTCCAAATTCGGCATCCGACATCGCTGCAATGTCATAGATCGGCAGATCGTCCGCCCATTTCTCGATGTTGAACACGAGATCCGCTGGAAGGCCAAATTGCGACAAGGGATGCACGAAAGACCACATTCGTTCTATGCTCATGCGACAATCGTTAGACTCGAGTCGTTCGACAGGAACGGCGACCGGCGAAACAGGAGACTGACTCTCGATAGACTTGCTCATCGACAAGAGCTTGACCGAGACAGGGGCCCACCTTCTCGCGAGCGCGATATCGAGGAGCGCGCGAACGATACGAGCCGCGTTCTGCGACACGTATCCCATGTCGGAAATGAGCGCGAAATCCTCGACGTGTGTGCGCGAGATGTAAGCTTGAAGCAAGATGTTGACTTTGCCCGCGCTCGAATCGGTACCGCCTCGAACTTGGCAGGGACAGCTGTCCGACTCCATCATCGTCTTCAGCTCTTCGACCTCGTTCTCTCGCACCTGGATCTGAGCGAATTCGACCGATGAAGCGATCAGGCCGAGGATATCTGCTTCGCTCATCGCGGGCCGGAACAGCTTGTTGAAGATCTCGATACTGTCGTTACGAATGTAGTACCGAGACGCGATGCGTCCGAGATCCGTGCAAGCGAGCGTGCCAAGATCGGGATCAAACTTGATCATGTCACACTCGACGAGCCGTTTCGCAGAATTGTTGATCAGAGCATGCCGTTTGCTGCCGAGGAGTGGATCTTCGATCACCTCGTCCGCCGTCATGCCGTATACAAGAGGGTTCTTGCGCATGCGCACAAAGAGGTACGAATAGCCGAGCCAGCGCACACCTTCGTCCATGTTTGTGACGGTACCAAGACTGATCTCGGCATTGAGCGAGTCGACGAGACCAGCGACGAACCTGTCGAGACAAGGATCAGCTTGGAGCGGCAAAGTGGACAGCGCCAAACGCACTTGGACTCGATCGGATGCTGCTGCGAAATCGCCGATACGTAGTGGTCGAGCTTGTCGCTGGTTGTGCAGATGTATCCGACACCCTGATCCTCGTATTGAGGACGACCTGCGAAGTTGAGGTATGGTCTTCAGTAGGAGCGAAAGGAAGGCCGGAGTTTTCTTCGCTCACCAGCACGACCGAAGATTTGCAGCACGTCGAGAATACTCAGGTCGACGAAAGCACCCTTGCCGGCATCATAGACTTGCGTTCCTTTGATGACGACTGCGTAGGCCGGCAAGTTGACTCCCCACGCTAGCGTCGCGGTGCAGCAGAGGACCTGGAAACGCGGAGGGTCAGCCAAGAATATGGAACAGTTTGTCGTATTCAGAGTAAGCGTACCTTCGTGACATTGTTCTCAAACATTCTCTCGGCGATATTTCGATCGGAGCGAAGCATTCCAGCGTGATGAATGCTGAGCAGGAACGAATGTAGAGTCAGATCTTGTTTCGTACAAACTGAACCAGAAAAAACTCACCCAAATCCTGACGCAGCCAGGTCTTTCATCTCCCGGTTGCGACTCGTCGCGAGATCGCGCTTGAACCCAGTCCACTGATCATTCGTTTCGGATGCAGACGGATCGAGTAGATCGAGAATGCCCTCTGCTTGTGCTTTCTCGCGCAACATTTGAGCAGTCTTGACCGTGTCTTTGCGAGCATGCACAAACACCATGCATTGGTGACCGGCTTTGACAAGCTCAGCGACCTGTATAAGAATCGAAGATCATGAGGCTCTGAAGGAATCCATAGCAACGGGAGGTCTGACCGCAGCGAATGTACCTTGTCGAAAGCGGCGTTGTCCAGGTTGGTACGACTCGCAGGGCTTCCAGGTTTCCCCTTGACGCCGACAAAGTGTTGCTCGAGCGGCACAGGTCGGAACGAAGAGTCGAAAAAGAACAATCCTGTGTACCGGTTGACACTGTCATGTCACGGTACAGGGTTCAGCTCACAAGTTGGAAATGCGACCAAAAAGTTATTGTAGAATTACCCGAGGAAGTCTGCGACATCGACATAGTTTGGAAGCGTTGCCGACAAGCCGACAACTCGGATCAGGCTCTGCGACGACTCGACTTGTCGTTGAGTTCGAGCGACAATCGATTCAATGACCGCTCCTCGGTCTTCGTGCAAGAGATGCACTTCGTCGATGATCAGCAACTTGACTTTCTGTTTACGCCGTCGAGGTTTCGTCCGATGAGTTAGCAGCGTTCGGAACGGAAATCGAAACTTGGCTCTTCCTCACCTCGGCGACCTCTCCTTCTCCACTCCCCGCGCCTTTTCTCGTTACGACATCCCACTTTTCCGGAGTCGTGACGATGACACCCGTCTCGTCGATTTCTTTCTTGGTCATCTTCATGTCTCCAGTCAGCTCCCTGCACTTGACTCCTGCCCACGCCAATCGTTTCGCGAATTTTTGGGTGATCTCGGCGGCTAGAGCCTTGAGAGGCGCGACATAGATGATTTTGTACTGGCTCGCTGGCGGTAGTTTCGGAGTTTCAGACATGGATGTGAGCGGGGTCGAGACGAGACTCGAGAGGCAGCGGAGAATAGTGAGGAGTGCGACATCGGTTTTACCCTGTTGGCCATAGCTTGAGTATGTATGATAGTTGAAGAGGGTATCACAAAAGGAGAAATACTCACGGCACCGGTGGGAGCGCACACGAGCATGTTTTCGTTCGAGCCGTACGCGACCGGGTATACGATACTTTGCAGTCGATTGAGCGTTTTGTACGCCTACGTATGGCTCCAGATAGGATGAGCTCAAGCGCGATCTGGTGAGCTACGGGTCGCACTCACATGAAAGGTACGCTTGCCCCAGGGATTCATGTCTTTGATCGGCACGAGAGACTCGTTGAACCGGAAGGGCACCGCTTTCGGTGCAGGAATTGTGATCTCTTCGTAGTGCTGCTCGATTTACAAGACCTGGATCAGATGAGCTCGCTTGTGCGAGGAGCGAGAGCTCGCACGGAACCACATTCTCCATACCTCTTTGTGCAATCGAGTCGTGCCGATGGGCAACGACATCTTGGAGGCGCCGATATTGAGACCTGTCGTTTTCGATGCGAGGTAGACATTGGGGTATTCGACCGCTTCTTCGATCGCAGGCTGTACAAAAACGCATGACCTGCATCAGCCACAGAGATTCCTGCCAGATGCTCCGCCATTGGCAAAGAACTCGCCCGTTTTCCAGATACGAGGTCTCCGGGACCTCTCGCGAGATCCTCTTCTCGCCGCCTGAGCCATTCCTCGACGTCGGGTTCATCGTACGAATCTCCCTCGGCTCTCGCCTTGCCTCGCTCCTTCTTGATCATTTTCCTCGCGAGTTTCATCGCCTGTACTTCCTCCTGTGTCGCGAACTGGAGCTGTGCGCCGGGTGTGTAGTCTCTCGCGTGGGCCGAGAGCGAGGAAGCGGAAGGGGCATCGGGTGCCTGCGTCGCGTTCGAGGGTTCGACTTTGTGTCCAGCTGCCTCGTGGACAATCTCTGTTCGTCGTCTGACCGCTTCTCCCATATCCTCGATCCCTTCAAACCCCCACACGTTGAGGAGAGATTCTTGAATATCGGCATCGTCGCGTTCGCTCTGCAAGATCTCGAGCACCTGATTCGCCTTGTATTCGTCGGGAAGGGCTCTGTGTAACCATGCGAGTGCTGCTCCCGTCGAAGCCGAATTGGATGTCGAAGCTACGGGCGACGTAGTTTGGAGCGATGGGCGCAATAGAGAAGAGAAGGGATCCTGATCAAAGTCGGGGATCGACACTGGAGGGACGTAAGCATTCGAGTTGGAAGCGACAGCGAGATCCTGGACAGCTTGGAGTGCTTGTTGGAGAGCGAGTGGAGTCGAAACCGATGACGGAGTCGAACGCAGGAACGACCTCAATTGCTCGGCGGTACTGACAGTCGCAGGCGCCATGACCTTCAGAAGCCTCTGCGAGGAATCTGTAAGGAAAGGAGGCGATGAGAAATCGGTTTCAACGTAGTGTTGGCGATCGCGCGCGAATATTTTGTCGAGTCGAGTCGACGACGTCAACGCGTCAACTCCGACTCGACTTGATATTCTCTCTCTACATGGCACTTCAATCGAGCATCGGTATCGTTGCACAATTTTGAGCGATTGATCAATGCATTGTACCACAGACACCGATCACGATGTAGTCAAATATCGAGCCTGAGATCACAGCAGTGATAGCTCACCACGAACCTTTAGAAGAAGCGAGACTGAAGGGACCAAAATGTATATTGACTAACAGAGCACAGACGAGTCGCGGATCACAGTGTACTTTGGATCGATGACTCGATGCTCGCACGAAACAGAAAAGAGAAAGATACAGGAAGGTAGGGGCTTAGAACACGGCCATGAGGTTGACATCGAGTTCGTGAGAGCTGTTTGATAACACATGCAGCAGGATCAGTTCTTCCGTTCAAGGAAGGAATGACGCGTATGAAGGGGAAGCATACCAAGACAATTGCGGTTTCTGGTCGTACTTTCCTTTGAGCTCGTCTCGGACGGTGTTGAGGAGTCAACTTGCGCAACAATCAAGCAACAATACCATTCTTGACGTTGACATTATTTTCATGATTTCGTCAATTTTTTCTTATCTCTTGTGCACGGGTCGGCGAGGCACACAGTGAGGTTTTAAACCGAGTGGTCTCCAATTGCTTATTGCAAACTAACATCCGCAACGTGTCAAGTCTCCGGACTTGTCCAATCTCTCGCTGCGAGGCTCTCATCTCGAATGAAGTTCTCTTTTTGGACCGTTTTCCTTTTTCCAAGGAATCCTTTTCTTTTGCAGTATTGACTGGTTCTCTATGTCCTTTCGGTGCTATGCATCAACTTGATCCCGAGGGAAGCAACCGACGCAAGTCTTGCAGCTTGAAATTGCACTCTCTCACAGCGCTAGAACTCCGACTCAACTTGATATTCTCTCTCTACATGGCACTTCAATCGAGCATCGGTATCGTTGCACAACTTTGAGCGATTGATCAATGCGTTGTACCACAGACATCGATCGCGATGTAGTCAAATTTCGAGCCTGATTTCCCTCCATCTCGAGCGCTACGACCTCATGTACAGCAATGGCGAGTAGTTCCAGATCGAGACTAGCCTGGTCGTACAGAAGATACGTGCTCAACAGCGCATTGCCATGGAAAAACTGAAGCGAATTCGCGGCAAAGTCCATAGTCGTGTCTGGCGGCGGATTCGTTTTCCTGTGGCTGAACACAGGGAGCAGCTCCGTGTGCACGGTCCATATATCTTCTCAGGCAGGGTCGAGGTAGCTTGGTGGGGAGGCAGCGAAGCGACGGCCATCGCTCGTCAGGTCCCTGAGAGACAAAGGAGCACATCTTGCGAGTCGACCGAGTCGACTGAGTCGACTTGCCCAGGCTGTGTCGATGAAAAGCGAGGGCAACCACGAGCGTGATGAACAAGCGGTCCACTATGCGAGGGGAGCAGGGCAGAACGGGATTCTCACACAAGGCTCGACAGTGTGCTGCAGAAGGGACAGCAAGCCTCAGATTCGCTTGCGAGAGGATGCTTGCTGCACGTGAACAGGCTCGCGATGCAACTTGGTCGACAGGCGGTTCATGACGGTCGCAATGGCCGCGAAGATTGCGATCAGGAGCGGATAGGCGTAGTCGGTGGCAAAGGTTTGGGCCCAGGAGATGTAGCAGTTCACGCACGCCATACTGCGCGAAATCCCGCTGGTGTGGAGGAACAGGCAAGGCGAGGGGGAAGAGGAGAAAGGGAAGAGTCTCTAAGTACTCCCCACTTTTGGCCCTCGACACATCACCGCTCCGACTATTCCGAACAGGATTCGCGGCCCCGACTAGCCTCGAGAAGATCCGATCAGCTTCCGACTAGACCTTGCGCCGTTTGCAGAGACGCCCCACGATTGTTGTTGAGCCTGTTGCATTGCCCCTGACGTCCCGTATCGACACGCCATGAAGTGAGTCCCGCTTGTCCCCTTCGCCAGTATGTACCAAGCTTCAAGCTGAATACTATCGTGACTGTCCGCAGCTACATTCAGCTCGAGAAGTTGGGCGAGGGAACGGTCAGTCGGATCCGAAAGGCTCTCCCTTCATTCCCGGACGAGAAGCTGACAGTGCTGCCCTCACCGCTCGCAATCACAGTATGCTACTGTGCACAAGGTAAGCTGACTCGGATTCAGCTTGGACATGACGATGTCGTGCACACAGGGTCGACTCACTCCTCGCTCCTCTCCTCCCTAGGGTCGATCCCGCATCACGAACGAGCTCGTCGCGCTCAAAGAGATCCACCTCGATGCCGAGGAAGGTACCCCTTCGACCGCGATCCGCGAGATCAGTCTCATGAAGGAGCTCAAGCACCCCAACATCGTCCGCCTGTACGATGTCATTCACACCGAGTCGAAACTCATGCTCGTGTTCGAGTACATGGACCTCGACCTCAAGAAGTACATGGACTCGCACGGCGAACGCGGTGCGCTTGAGCCTGCCGTCGTGCGCTCGTTCATGTGGCAACTCCTGAAAGGCACCGCGTTCTGCCACGACAACCGCGTCCTGCACCGCGACCTCAAACCCCAGAACCTCTTGATCAACAAGAAGGGTGAACTCAAGCTCGCCGATTTCGGACTTGCGCGCGCGTTCGGAATCCCGGTCAACACGTTCTCGAACGAGGTCGTCACGCTGTGGTACCGCGCGCCCGATGTCCTGCTCGGTTCGCGCACCTACTCGACGAGCATTGACGTGTGGAGTGCTGGGTGCATCATGGCCGAGTGAGCATTTGAGCCATCCTCTCTGCACTCTCTATCAAGCGCTCATGTCTTGCGTGTCATGTCAGGATGATCTCGGGTATCCCCTTGTTCCGAGGGCGCGACAACAACGACCAACTGAATCAGATCATCCGCATCCTCGGTACTCCGGACGAAGCGACGCTCCGGAGGATCGCGTCTGAATCGGTCAGTCACGCTGCTATCGGTGCTTCGAGCGAGATGAACTGACACTCGAGAGACTTTGGTTCTTCGCAGCCTGAGGTACAGCTTCGACCGTTCCCGCGAATGACTCGTATTCCGTGGAACTCGTTGTACCCGAAAGCGCACCCTCTCGGTATGCAGCAGAATCGCTCGCGAAAAGTTCCGCCGATGCTAACCCTGAGAATCATCTCCAGCGCTGGACCTGCTCGACAAGCTTCTCCAGTTTGATCCTGCTCGACGACTAGACTGCACTTCGGCTTTGCACCAGTGCGTCGCTGCTCGTCCCCCCTTGTCCTGAGACTCGTTTGTAACCCTGACGTGGTCGTGCTTGCAGTCCGTACTTTTCAGCTGGATCCTCGTCCTCGTCGCAACAGCAGCAGCAACAACAGCAGCAGCAGCAATTGACGGCCGAGCAGCAGCAGCAGCAGTTGCGAGCAATGCAAGAGGCTCAGGCTCGCGCGCAGCAGCAACAGCAGCAGCAGCAACAGGCGTACGGCAAAGCATAGAGTAGTGACTGGATCGTGTATCTTCCCTTCTTCTCCTCGGTAGTCTTTTTGTCAGCTTTTGTAAAGTATTCTCTGACGTCGAGTAGATTGTTGAGTCAACATTCCAACGCGGGAAGCTGCGAAGCCCATTTTGACCCGCCAATTCGGCCTCTTGCTTCTTTCTCCTCCAGAGACGGCATCTCTTCCCCTACATCCCCCTTCCTCTACTTCGGACTCTTTCTCGGCTTTGCCCAGATCTATTGCGACTCTCATCGAAACTCCTGATCCAGTCGAAATCGCAAACGACTCGGTTTCTCTTCACTCAACATTCACAACCGCCCACCCCCGATTCCTCCTCACACCATGTCCCCGCGTGCTCGTTCGGCGCCTCGCATGAACCTTGTCGTATCGGCGTTGGCCGTGCTGGCCGTGTCGCCCTATGCGGCGCTTGCGATTGGTGATTTCCCGTGTGCGGGTTCGACCGACGCACAATCGTGCAGTGCGTGGGCAGTCGACTCGGATGCTCAAGGCGAGATCTCGAGCACGGCAGTGTGTCAACCTGGTGAGTACTGCTGCTCGTCCCGCCGAGACCACAGAAGCGAGAGCGCTCTCTCGCGTGTCGTGTTGTTGTCGTCGCAATGTTGGCCAAGAATCTAACCCAAGCCTTTCGCTCCGGGACAGATCCGATCAACCCTTCGATCTCGTACTGCGGCTACGCAAACGCTGCATGCACGAAAGACCTCGACTGCGACTATGGTTAGTTGGGAACTTGTGCCCTGCGTGGTCGCACATCTCGGCGTTGTTCGCTCACCTCGATTCATTCCCGTATCTGCAGGCTCGTGTGGCTCGGATGGCGTCTGCAAAGGTTACCTCGGAGACCCGTGCCCGAACGGAGACAATGACTGCCAGGCCTTCTTCTTCTGCGGCACGGACAAGACGTGCGGTGGAGTCGGAGCGTGCGTTGCTGGTTCCCTCTCTACGAGATGCTTCCCCTCGCTCAACGATTCGCTGAAACTGTCCTCCGGTACAGCGGCTGCGCCAACGGTGACCCCTCGAGTCCGATCCCTTCGCCGAACGAGCAATGCACTTCGCGTAGGTTGCCCATCTTTCCTCCTCCTCGAGACATACTCACGATCGCGTGTGTCCGGTTACAGAAACCTGCAACACGACGTCAAAGACGTGCGAGGCGCCTCCAGCCAAGGGAGTGCCCAATGGTTTCGGATGCGCGTCGAACGACATGTGTCAATCAGGTGAGGCTTGAGCTTTCTCTGGCGGGGGTGGTTCTGTTCGAGGGACTATGTTTGTTGACACCTGTGCTTCCGTCTCCCAGGATGGTGCAGCAATGACTTTCTCTGCGCGCTCGCGCCATCGGCGGCCGGTTCGAGGAACAAGGTCAAGCGCACGCAGTGCCCTGCAGACCAACTCGCATGCGCGTACGGCGACGGATACGAGTGCATCGACGCTCAGACCAACCTTGAACAATGTGGTGGATGCACTTCTGAAGGACAAGGCCAAGACTGCACCGCCATCTTTGGTGTCGAGAGCGTCACTTGCGAGCAAGGTCGCTGCGTTGTCGGTATGTCTCTTTATACCATGCTCTTGCAGCTCGCTATGCGACCCGTAGGAGTGATATTGACGTTTGTTGCTTTCTGCGCTTAGTTTCGTGCGTGCCGGGACTGCAAGTGAGCGGAGACGAGACGTCTTGCGTTCTCTAAGCGAGACTTGTTCTGTCTCTCCCACTCTCTGCCTCACAAAACCCGCACGATCCATTCGACCTGTTTCGCATCCTATCGTCCTCTCTTGCCTGTGCCCCAAGTGTTGTACCGAATCGAAAACTACCTCGCCAAGAACCCGACTACATTTCCTCCTCCGCCCTGTTTCGACTATACTAACTTATCCCGGTCTCTTACTGTCCAAATTTGCGCCAAACACCACTGCCGACACCTTACCCCATCATCAAGTTTGTTAGAAGCATCAACTCTGTAGGAACCCGCTCAAGCCGCCACTCAAGTATGAATCCCTCTTCTCACCTCTTTCCATCTCTCGTTTTTTTAGCCGTCTCTCATCCTCCCTCTTTCATCTCGCCTTCTCGGGGTCTGCTTAGCTGTTTGTACTCCGTCTCATTCATACTCGAATTCCTATGTCTCCCTGGTTTGGCCCCCACTCTTTTGGATAGCAGTAGACACTATTTTTCTCATCGTTGGCAAAGTACTCTTTTACCTATACTGTCCCGCGGAGGCCAAAGGAAAGACTCGCGGTTACTCGAAGTCTAAGCGTTCGAGGCCCCAACACGTAACGAAATTACTGAACGCACACGCGCGCGTGCGGATTTACGGCAACTTGAGATCCACTCGCTCTATCGTCTACATCGCCCAAAGTATGTCTGGATATCCTGGAGCAGGTCAGCAACACGGTCGACACACGGTTGGGTACCCGGTGCAATCGGGATACGCTCCCAGGTTGGTTTCCCTCCCCGTTTCTCCACCCCCTTCGTCATCAATCAATCGAAGCCCTTTCCCGTGTCTCGGTTTACTGAATCGACGGATGTCTTGATTGGCGGTTACAGCTACGGTGGTGGATATGGTGGACCGCCTCCGGGGCCTCCTCCGCCTCAGTACGGCGGCTACCAACCTCCTCCGCCTCAGCAACAAGGTTACAACCCTGGATATGCCCCACCTCCTCAACAGGGTTACAACCAACAAATGCCTCACCCTCATCCACAACAACAACCGTCAGTCAGACGCTATTACCCCCGCATCTCTCTCTATCGTCTCGAGTGTCGCGGCACTGACCCTTTTCTTTCTCGAGATCTATAGGTACCAAGCCCCATCTCAGTTTGGAGGCAATGGACAGTACCCTCAACAGTACTCGAACTCGTCGATGCCGGTCCCAACCCACTACGGCAACAACCAGCAACAGTACCAATCGAACGCTCCTTCGCAGTACCAAGGGTTCCAAATGCACGCTGCTCCGACTGGGAACAATGCTGGCATGTACTCGAACATGTCTGGCAAACGCAAAGCGTTGTGTATCGGAATCAAGTCGGTCTTCTTCTCTTCTTTCTTTGTTGCGGAAAATTCCTTGTCGTTCGAGAAAACCTGATTTTATTCGTGTTTGCCGAAACAGCTACGTGGGTACGAGCAACGCGTTGGCGGGTTGTCACAACGATGCGAGAAACATGAGCAAGTGGCTCTGTGAGCGCCAAGGGTACAAACAGGAAGACATTGTCATGCTCCTCGACACGCAAGATGCGACCAACATGTCGGTTCCGACGAAAGCCAACATTGTAGGGACTTCTTCTCCTCTTTTCCGAGAGCCGAAGGCTGATACGGTTTTCCGGAGGCAACAGATCCGAGCGATGCAGTGGCTCTGTAGAGACGCGAGACCTAACGATGCCCTCTTCTTCCACTACTCGGGTCACGGAGGCAAGACGAAGGATCTCGACGGAGACGAGGACGACGGGTACGACGAGACGATCTACCCGGTCGATTTCAAACAGGCGGGTGAAATCGTCGACGACGAGATGAACGCGATCATGGTTCAGTCCCTACCGCAAGGATGTCGTTTGACTGCTATCTTTGATTGCGTGAGTCGCGTTTTGGGGGCCCGTGCTTCCTCGCAAGTTCCCTGCGGCATACTGATATCTGAACCTGGTTTGCGCTTGATCAGTGTCACTCTGGATCGGCTCTCGACCTCCCTTACATGTACTCGACTCAGGGCAAGCTCAAGGAGCCAAAGTGAGCTGGTTTTCTAATTTCCAATCCGGGGGCGCGAGCGGCAACCGTTGATCTCATATCTTTGTCACCGTCACAACAGTATGCTCAAGGATGCTGGAACGGGTGCGCTGGGTGCAATCTCCTCGTACGCTCGTGGCGACCTTGGAGGTGTTTTCAAATCGGTCACTTCGCTCGGATCGAGGATCATGAACGGAGACAAGGCGACCCAAATGTCCAAGGCGACGAGGTCTTCGAACGCCGATGTGATCAGTTGGTCTGGATGTCGAGACAAGGAGACTTCTGCCGACACGGCCATGGCGGGGCAAGTAAGTGACCTGCATGTCTCGACTTTATGGCGTTTGGGACAAAGCCTGATCTTTGATTATTCTTATTTTCGATCACCAGGCGACGGGAGCCATGTCGTGGGCATTCATCACGGCTTTGACCAAATATCGTGAGCCATAGCTTTCGATCATAACGTTTCGAATCAAATGGAGAGGCTGACAAACTGATCCGCAACTAGCGCAACAATCATACATGTGAGTGGTTGTTCTTCCAAAGCCGTAACAGGCCATTCACTGACTATTGTCGAATTCGCAGTCAACTTCTCAACACCGTCCGAGACGAGCTCAAAGGAAAGTACGACCAAAAACCGCAATTGTCTTGGTATGCTCCCCCTTCATACGCTTCCTCCCTTCCTTGAACGATTTCGGAAGAACTGATCGTGCTCTGTGTGTTATCAAACAGCTCTCACGAACTCGATGTCAACCTCATGGCCGTGTTCTAAGCCCCTACCTTTGCCTCGCCTGTATCTTTCTCTTTCCTGTTTCGTGCGAGCATCGAGTTCTCGATCCCAAGTACACTGTGATCCGTCACTCGTCTGTAGCTCAGTTAGTCAACATGCAATCTGGTCCCTTCAGTCTCGCTTCTTCAAGAGGTTCGTGGTGAGCTATCACTGCTGTGAGAGAGTGCAATTTCAAGCTGCAAGACTTGCGTCGGTTGCTTCCCTCGGGATCAAGTTGATGCATAGCACCGAAAGGACATAGAGAACCAGTCAATACTGCAAAAGAAAAGGATTCCTTGGAAAAAGGAAAACGGTCCAAAAAGAGAACTTCATTCGAGATGAGAGCCTCGCAGCGAGAGATTGGACAAGTCCGGAGACTTGACACGTTGCGGATGTTAGTTTGCAATAAGCAATTGGAGACCACTCGGTTTAAAACCTCACTGTGTGCCTCGCCGACCCGTGCACAAGAGATAAGAAAAAATTGACGAAATCATGAAAATAATGTCAACGTCAAGAATGGTATGGTTGCGCAAGTTGCGGTGCAGGTTGGGTATTTCTCTCGATTTGTTTCGATGATTGTTCGAGATTCACCTAGACAGAAGCATTGTAGATAAAATGGCAGCGGGATCTATACGCATTCGAGAACTCCGGTCGACCCAATTGTTTGCGTGACGTGAAATGTGCATGTCTCTTGTAGAGGTTACAATGGATGATTTGCAGATCGAGTCTCATGTGGACGACACTAGTGACACTCGAGATTGAGCATATACCACAGCGGGGAAAATTGCAGTGTCTGTCGATCGAAACCGTGACAGCTTAATCTTGATTCAACTCGCTGAACTCGACATCTCTCTGCATCCCGATTAAATAGAGCTCTCGCTACACATATAATTGGTTGGCGGTGTTCGAGAGTGCTCTTAACCGCATAGGCATTACGGCAGCCGGTTGAACAGCTGTTCCACTTACTGTACTCTTGATGTATCGCCCAAGATGGCAGGGTCTCGAGCTAAAAGGCGCTTGTATCCAGTCGAATGAATAGTCTGCAACGACATCTCAGTTGGCGATGGTTCGAGAGGCATTGCAGAGATTGATCGGTAGCGCTTGGACCCCTTGTCAGAGAAGAACTACGAAAGACTCGGGGGCATGCTGCTGACTGTCATAGCTGTTTCGTCAGAAGTCAATCGTCGCTCCAATCGCGCAACCAATGTTGTGGGACAGAGCGGATGACGCACTAGGTCGGACCTTAGCCTGCGCTTGTCAAGTTGACTAGGCAAGACCGGGGGTCGACAGCAGCCGATCTCAAGAGATCGAGCTCGTTGAGTCGCTCGGAAAAGAGGTAGCATGACTACCACAAGGCTGTGAGCGGGTGTGTGCGAAAGCGTGACTGTTGAGCGCGGACGAGCGAGATTAGACTTTTTGCATGCGAAGTTTCCCTGGCGACGAGAACGGCAAGTTGATGAAAGTTTTCTCTTCTTCTCCATCGATTCACATCCGTACTCGCTCGTCAGGTTCTCAGCAGATTCATTCACTCCGCATTGATCCACGCTCGCTTGTCAGACCGTCTGGCCTCGTCGGTTTTCATACTGATCGCGATCAAAAGTGGATGTTCACGGTTTTACATCTGAGAGTTTGCAACATATACCGGCACATTGCCTGAAGAGACTCGAAGTACTAGCTCGGCAACGCTCCCAGACCCTGAAAAGGCAAAGTCGAGTGTGCACGATTTCTCGCAAGCGATCCATGCGTCCACACAGGTGTGAATATTGTGATATTGACTCTTCCTGACACGAGCGGTTCACGACTTTGTGCCATTGACAGAATTGCAGACTGCGATTGACGCTGCAAATCCTGTGAAAGAGCAAGCTTACGACGCCGCCGAGTCGTGCGTGACATTGCCCTGGGAACGTACTATCCAGCCGACCAACCCGTCTCACTTGCACGGCGACTAAGATACTCCGAGAGCCGATCTCGAATTGCTTCATCAGAGGCAAGTCGGCAAGACTGGCCAAAACTGGATCTTCGTGCTCGCGATCATGCGACTTTCAAAGGCTCCTGATAGCTGGTCAGCTCAGGACGCGATGACTGCGCAGGACATTCGCTTGAGAATTGAAGGTCTCGTGATCGCCGGTTGGAACGCGGCGGTACAGCGAGGATTTGCGCCCGATCAAATCCTTGTCTTCCCAGCGATTCAAGCTGGCAGTCTCAACCTCGACCTCCGGAATGGGTCTTATACGACCCACGAACCATCCCGGCGTGTTAATAAGGGGTCACCTACCGCCCAATCTTGCGCTTTTTCAACCTGATCGTGGTATACGGCTCAACAGGCGCCGGGCAGCTCTTTGTCGATCCTCGTTCGGTCGACCGCTTGATACGTCTTTTCTTCCCTCCGAACCCTCCCGGTCCCCCCGATCCTAAGAAAGAGCTGACCAGAGCCTGTTGAGCCGTAGACGACGAGCAGATAAACAAAGCGCATGATTGCGCGGTACGTGACGCCTTGTCAATAAGTCGGCATAATCCATGGGTCGTACAAGACCCATTCCGCGAGGTCGACGTCTAGGCTGCCGATTTGGGTCGTCGGGAAGACCAGGATTCGATCGGGCGCAGATTGTCGCTGCACCGCCGCGTTTCAAGTGGCGACCACGAGACGTTCAATTCTCAGGCGAATGTCTGGAACAGTGGTAACGTCTTGAGTCGATCAGCCATTAAAAGCCTTTGAGAGTTGCATGACCGCGAGAACGAAGATCCAGAGTTTGCCACTCTTGCCGGCTTGCGTTTGACAGATGAATTCGGGGTAAGTGCGCAGGGTGTCATAGTCGTTGTGCGTGCAAGATGGGTGGGTTGGCTGAGTAATGCGATCCAGGGCAATGTCACTGAGGTTTAGGTGAGCTAGATGTCTAGTCGGGCTGGTTGACACTGAGTCGGTTCGCGAAGACAGTGAGAACTTGAGACGTAAGCGTCAGAGTAAAGGCTGAAAGCGAGACGGGTAAAAGGAGATGGGGAAGAGAGAACAAGAGAGAGAAGATCCTCTAGGGATCAAACTCAGGAGGAGGCTCGTGTCAAGGGAATGTGAGCCGGAGTCCGAGAAAGAAGGATCAGGGAGACAGAGAACGGCCCCCGCGACAGTCGGTGCAGGTGTCCCGCTCCGCTTGACAGCGAACTCGCCGAATATCGCGGATTCGACTCGAGCTCAAGTCTGGCACAGAACGGTCTTTGAGCTACTGTAGGAGGAATGTGACAGAGTTTGAGCAGACTCTATTTAGCGTGGGCGCTTCGGCTTCGGCATCGAACGCAAAAGAAACTCGCTCGCATTGTTGACGTCACGACACACACTCGCAATTATTCGCTCCGTCGAATCCCTGCCATCGCTCGTTTGTTCTGCTTCATCACCATTCTGCAAATTCTCACTAGTCCAGCCAGTACATCTTCCACCATGCTTCGTGCCGTCCTCCCTACCCTCCGCGCTCCGGTCGTCGCCCGCCGCACCTTTGTCTCGACCTCGATCGTCCGCGAGAACTCGCCCCTCGACTCGCTCAAGCAAGCGGCCGACAAGGTCTCGAAGGCTGCTGGAGATGCTGCCGCCAAGGGTGAGCACTGCTGCTGTCGAGACGGTATCCGAAAGTGGGGCCACTGACGCGTGAGCACCATAACGCAAAGGCATCGAGACGGTCGAGTCGGCAGTCAACACTGTCTCCGACGCCGCGAGTGGCAAGTCGAATGACCTCTCTGCCGAAGCCCAAAAGGCTGGAGCCGATCTCAAGAACGCCGCCCAAAAGGCAGGGTGCGTTGTTCTTTTCCTCCCTCTCCCGCGCACCTTTCGTACGATTGATTGACACGTCTTTGAACTACAGATCGGAGGCACAAGCTGCCATCAACAAGGGCAAAATCGATCTCGATCAAGCCGCCAAGGACAACGGTCTCAAGCAGTAGAGTCCCAACAGGAATCCTTTCCCGATTTGTACATGCAAAGCAGTAGCAGTGCCATTCTATACGTCTTCGTGCAATTCTGTAGTCAAAACGTATTCGTTACACAACAAAGAGAAAATCTGACAACATAGAGAGAGAGCAAACGATTGACTTGTTCAAGCGACTTCAATCCTGACCGCCTTTCTCCGTTCTCGCTCCCGCTGATCCAGCAGCTGCTCTCTCAACTCCTTGACAAGTCTCAGTTTCTCTTCCATCGCGCGTCTCGCTGGCAGAGACGGATCGTCTCCTATGTCGGGAGTAGCAAGCAGCGCCGCTGCGACGAGCTGGTCTCGCTTAGTTGTCGCCGGGACAGATGCAGCGAGTAGCGAGTCGGTTTGCAGAGCGGGGAAAGCCGAAGTCCCGAGGCACGTCTCGCCAGACAAGAACCGGACCTGTCGTTTCGTACGAATGGATGGGCAAAAACAGATTAGCGTTTCGATCACGTCTCGGCATTGGAATAAATCTCGGCTTACTCCAAGAGGCAGTGAAGCTGGCACAGGACCTCCCGCGAGCTGGGGATAGATTGATTCTCCAGTAAGCTTGTCCTTGGTTTCAGCCGTCCACAAGAAGCCGCTCGTCTGGCTGTCGTGGAGAGAGAGTGCGAGAAGGCGACAATCGCTATATAGGATACTCTTGCAGCCTTCCATGAGCGAGAGCTGGCAGAAAGCCGAAGATGTCAGTCCATACCCGAAACAGAAGAACAGTGGAATCTTTCTCTCGTACTTGTAGATTGAAATTCTGCAATATCTTGATCAAGGCAGGCTTGAGGCCAGGGATCTCAAGACCGTTCCTGATTCTGCGGATCAGGCGAAGTGGGTCGATTTCGGCACCGACGTTTTCAAGCAGTCCGCGGATGAAGCCTGTTGGGATACGGGTCAGCCTGACCTTTCTTCTTCGCTCATCATGACCAGGGCTGGCTTACGAGGTTTTGTCTCGGAGTAGCGCAAAAGATCTTCCCAGAGATCGTTGTCGTTCTGTTCTTTGGCAAAATCGATCGCCTGGTAACGCAAAGGTCAGCGCAGGTCTCGGTACGAATCGGAGAGTTGAGCATACCCGTTGCACATCTCCCAAACGCTCGATGATAAGGTTGAGCGCTCGCTTGTTATCTCCCATCCGGCCGAGCAAGAAGACCATTTCGGGAACGAGATCTCGCGAATCGCAAATTTTGTAAGCCTGAATGTGCGAGAACACCTTCGTGTAAGCCTGCAGCCCTTCAGATACAATTGAGCGCGAACCAAACATACCCGTTCGAGGCTGTAGTAATTGCTCGCTCGAAGGAATTCCATCAGTTTTGACGGGTTGTATTCGGCGTACAAATCGACTTGAAGGTCGCTGTAGTCGAACGCGAGGTGTGGATCCTTGTCGAAGAGAGCATCAAGGTACAAGAATAGGTACTGCCGGTGATCTTGCAATTGCGAGATGACACGAGGTATCTGCGCATGGCGAAGGCTCGGTGGTCAGTTTTGAACTGAGATGCTCCGACGGCCATTCTGATCACTGACGGGAATAGAGTGGGTATGGTCGACGAGAAGATCAATGGCAGTGCCATGCTGCGAATCTTCTCGCTTGTGGGCCTTCTCGCTCTGGCCCGCCGATTTTCGTCGGTCATTACGTTGCAATTCTTGGTCAAACTCGATCAGCAGTAGAGCTTGGTCCTGGATGTCGGTAAAGAGGTTGTGTTCCCGAATCAGAGCAAACACGTTGGGCTCCCGGAGCTTGAGGAAATATGGCAGCGCTTTGCCAGGTTGGCGGTTCAACAAGTATCTGTTCTCATGTGGATCAGCGGCATATTTAGACCAGGGTGTAGGCTGTCGAGCCTTACAGATCGGCGATGCACTGCATGAGGACCTGCGCCTTGGGCGTGCGCTCGAGCTGATCCGTGATCGCGAGAATGACGGCACCAACATCGTAAATCTCGATCGGCCACGTGTTGATCGTGCGATACAGAGCCTGCACCGAGAAGTTTCAGCACTCGTGACGCGCATTTGCTTTGTAGAAAATGCAACGCACTGCATGATCATGTCGAAGAAAGTGTGCAAGAATCATCTCGTAGACCAGACGAGAAAGTTGTGGGTCATGAATCGGTACATAGGGAATGATCGACTGTTCAGGCGAAGCTCATCAGGCCCCAGCAGAGGATGATGAAGCGGGAGATGATGGCTCACATCCATTCGCCCTTGATCGGCAAATAAGAACACCCAGTCCTCCCAGAGTTTGGCATTGATCCCGAGAATTTTGGGAGCAGCTGCAGCAGCAGCATCGAATTGACCTGATTGGCAACCGTTTGTCAGTGTTGCCTCGGCAAGGTAACAGAGACACGAGTCAGACTCGCCATCTTCGATCAGAAACTCGAGATATTTCGTTCCGACATCCGTCACATCGAACCCTCCAACCCTGCCCAACCCAGACTTTTCGAGTGCGTGTAGGGCTTCCTCGTACCGTCGCTGCTCGACCAGCCACACAATGTGATCTGATTCGTCCCGCTCGCGGGCTACGACGATGTCCTTGGGCGAGATGACGTAGAAGCTCTTGTGGTCGTCGGCGGGACACAGGCTGTAGTCCCGACATTGAAATCGATCATAGTTCCGGAGTCCAATGGCATCCGAAGACAGCTCCTCTCCATCCTTCGAGATGATGCGCAACTCGGGTCGACTGCCTGCTTTCCGTCGCTGTTGATCCCGGTCTTCGGTCGCTTCGTTGTCGTACAAGTCTTCCGTCAAGTATGCGAGAATCAGGAACGAGTCGCCGTACGGGACGATTCCCGAGATCATGCAATCGACTTGGAAAATCGCCTGAACTTCGACATAGAGCTCTGTGGTCGAGGGCAATGGCATTCCGAGCTGACCGCGTTTTGTTTCTCGCTCTTTCACGACCGCGTACTTGATCACGTCTGCCCAGGCGATCAATAGGGTTCGATCATCGATCCATCTCAGACTGCACTTGAAGAGATCAGCTCGAGGTGAATCCTCGGGACGCGAAATGTATGTAATCCGTTGCGACGATGCCGTGTCGTATATCCGAACTCCCTAGAGCGCGCGTCCGAGCAGGTTCAGAATGAGACATGGGACCTCAAGCACAAGCGGAACTCACGGCATCACTCGCCCACGCGATCAGAGTCCCTCGCCATTCTGCCGCCCAAATGGGACCTTCGCCCGAGTAAACGACTGCTTCCTTGTGACCGAGCCATCCTTTCTCAGATAGGATCAAGCTCCCAGCCATGCCACCTGAAACGAATTGGCGGGTACTGCGCTTGCTGAAATTGGGCTCGAGCGCGACACATCGCATGGGTCGCTGCAGGTCAAACACGTGGGCTTCAGGGGTTGTCAAGGAATGTATCGCAACCTTGCCTGAATGTGAGGGAGGACCAAAGTCAGCCTTGTAAAAGGTGAGGGCAGCAGCGAGTAAAGGACTTGCCGTCCATCGAGGCACTGGCGACAAATTCGCTTTGAAGATCGAGACTGAGGTCGTTCACCATGGCTGTATGGGGTCTGAACGTCTTGAGGAGTTTTCCTTCGAGGTTGAGCACGTAGACTGCTCCATCATGACTTCCGAGGATCTAGTTGTCGAATCCGGGTTCAGTCTTTTTTTCCAGCTTGTAGCTGAACCAGGAATTTCTGCCTCACGATATACTTGCTGCTGACGAGAAGCGCACTAGCCGAGTCACGCTCGAGGATGCCCTCGGTAGATCCGCCTAACCGAGCATATTTGAGCGTAGGTTCTTCCTCTTCCTCATCGTCCTCTTCTTCCTCTTCCTCTTCTTCCTCATCAGCGTCCTCTTCTTCTTCCTCGGCTTCTTCTTCTTCCTCCTCTGCTGCTAAGCCTTCGGCCTGACCTTGCAAAGCTTCTGATTCTCCCTCAGATATCCCTTCTTGAACATCTAGCGATTCAGACACCCTCGAATCCTTGTGCTCTACGCTGTTCCGAGTACTGGTACCGTCCGAACCTTCGACGTCCTCGGTCTCGTTTGAACGTTCGATTCGATCCTGATTCAACTCGATTCGGTTGTCGTCGTCGTCGTCGTCGACTTGCATAGGCTGACTGATCCGTCTCAATCCTTCAGTGCTGGCAACGACATCATGAACTCCCAGATCATGACGATCGAATGTCGGTTGCGAGTCGTTCGAGACAGAGTTGATGACGATCGGTGTGGGGTCGAGAGGTTGTCTTGCCTTCATTGTTGAACCCGCCGAAGGAGGTGAGAACGCTATTGAGAGAGATCGGATGGAAGAAGCTGCCGACGAAGGCGCCATGTCATTGCCGATTTGACCGAATGTTGAGGGAAAGAACCGATACGAAAGTGCACAGCAGCTTTCGACTTGTGAAACACAGACAGCGCGCGCGGCGATTTCGGACTCGCGTCTTCTCTTTTGCAAAAGCAAAGCTTTCAAAATGTAGCAGCTCAGGAGCAAGACTTTCTGATGCGTAAACAGAGTCCGAGAAAACCATTTGCTGGAAAGTTTCACAAGGGGAGATTATGAGCACACACACACGAAAGTGGACCCCACTTCATAGAGTCAACGTGAGGTAAAAGAGAGAGACTCGTCAACAATGAAAGGTCGAGACGAGAGAGAGGATGTGGTTGAAAGCTGATGGGGCGAGGGAGAAAAGGGGTAGTAAGAATGGAGGGTGAAGATTGGGGCACAAAAATGGAGACACAGAGAGCAATAGGCAGACACGCGGACAGGGAGAACGAAAAGAAAGGGGAAAGGGGCCGAGCTGATCAACAGCAGCCTTTGCCAGCGGGTTGTCCACCGTCGTTCGAAGAAGGCGCAATCTCGATCTTGGCACCGGCTCCAGGTCGGTCCGACGACGACGGGTCGGCTTCAAGCTGCTTCGACGACACGATCCGGTAAATGTCTGTCGAGGCAGTCACAGCCGTCGAGGCGTCAGTACGGGATCCGGCACAGGGCGTGAAATGGGAGGAAAGGGCTTGCCAGTGAGGATAGTCTGGAACGCGTTCTCGACGTTTGATGCATCGAGGGCCGAGGTTTCGATGCTACGAGAGACGCGAGACGCAAGGTGAGCGATCCGCCCAACTGTGCGGGTAGAGAGAATCGCGCGTACAAGCTCAGTCCGTTCTCTTGCGAGAACAGGGTCGCCTCGTCTGTCGGGACTGCTCGCAGATGCCTCAAATCGCTCTTGTTTCCGACGAGCATGATGACAATGTTGCTGTCGGCGTGGTCGCGCAGCTCCTTCAACCAGCGCAGGACGTTGACGTAGGTGGCATGTTTGGCAATGTCGTACACGAGCAGAGCTCCGACCGCTCCTCGGTAGTAGCTATCAAATTCCCGAAAGCGGCATCAGTCGACGGCAGTCCCCGAGGAGATTGAGCAAGCGAAAGAAAGTAAACGCACGCAGAAGTGATGGCACGGTATCGCTCTTGTCCCGCTGCTCGACGATCCGTCACACGCGTCAGTCGATGACAAGAAAAGCTTGGAGCGGTCCTCAAATGCGATTTGCTCACCTGTGTCCCAGATCTGTGCCTTGACGGTCTTGCCCTCGACGCTGATTGACCTCGTTGCGAACTCGACTCCGATGGTCGACTTGGACTCGAGGTTGAACTCGTTCCGGGTGAAACGCGAGAGCACTGTTCAGGGAGCAACGTCCACGACCAAAGAGAGCGAGCGAGCGAGACGAGGTAGGGAATCGATAGATCAGTTGACGAAAGCGCGGGGTAAGCGTGAGGGGGGAAAGGGAGTTCCGAGGCGAGGGTGAGACGCACGATTGCTTCAGGATCAAATCGCTCGGGTCAGCTCGACTGATACCTTCGGATGTTTACCCTGGACGAGGGGAATCACTCACGATTTTCCGACGCCCGAGTCGCCGATGAGAACCACCTGCAACGAGATCGGATTGAGTGACGGAACATGCAGCCAGGACGAGTAGAGTTGCGCGTACCTTGAACAAGTAGTCGTAGCTAGAGTCTCCCTATCATGCACAGACAGCCATCCGAGTGTACGAGGCGAGCGGTGAGTGATGGGATGCGCCTCGGGACTTCGATCAGGCGAGATCGGCACACGACCGAAACACGCGACTCACCATGATTGTAGACGCGTCGGCTGAGTAAGACAAAGGATGCGGGGAAGGGAGTACTAGCGAGAGATGGAGAGGCAGCGTACGAAGCGAGGCCGGCGGGTGCGCGCACGCCGCGTTGAACGAGTTCGCCTCAACCACTGCGCTCGATTCGCTGCTGTTGGGCGGTCCCTCGAGACTTTCGAGGCACACATTCGCACAGCATGTCGAACCAGACGGAACAGATGAAGCTCGGCAAGTCTCCCCTTGTCGCCCCTCTCCCGCATCCGATCCGCTCTCCCTGCACCGATCTGACCTTGTTGACTAGTACTTGGCCATGTTCAGCCAAGCTCGAGAAGAAGCGCAAAGACATGCTTGTATGTTGTACTCCTTGCGCGCCATCCCAAGGCTGTGAATTGCGGGTCGCTAACTATCTCCTCTCGCTGGTTCGCACCCTCGCTCAGGATGGATTCGCAGCTCAGAAGGAGGACCTGCAAGCGTCGCGCAACCGGACCGGCTCCGACCGATTCACGAGCAAAACGGACGGCATGGAAGAGTCGCTCAAGAAATCCACCTATGGTCTCGTCCAGCTGAGCGACTTTAAGGAGACGAGGGAGAAGCTCGAGGAAATGGCGAGAAAGGAAGCTGCTGGCGCGGGCGAAGTCAAGTGAGTGCCCTTCCCGTGGACGGTGCCCATCGCGGAACTGAACACTAGTCTGGAGACGTTGGTAACCGCGCAGGGAAGAGGAACGCAAGGTCAAAAAGAAGAAGAAGGACAAGGGCAAGGTCAAGCTCTCCTTTGGCGACGACGAGGAAGGCGAAGCGGACGACGCTCCAACTCCGCGCAAAAAGGCAAAGACGGACGATGCTCAAGATGCTCAAGGTTTGTCAAATTTGCTCCTTCCTCACCCATCCGATCCATTGACGTGCTGATTCCCGGTGGTCATTGCACGCACGCGCAGAGAAGCGAGGCAAGCTCGGAAAGAACCCGACTGTCGATACCTACTTCCTGCCTGACCGGGTACGGGAAGAAGCCGAGCGGAAAGAGCGAGACGAGCTCCGCAAAAAGTGGCTCACGATGCAGGAAGACATGAAGCAAGAGCCCATCGAGATCACGTACTCGTACTGGGACGGCAGCGGGCATCGCAAAACTGTACAGGTATGAATGCGTTTCCGGTACATCGCAGACAGAGGCATTCTTTTTGATCCACCTCGGCTGCTTGTGCACAGTGTCAGAAGGGAGACACGATCGCCGCGTTCCTCGAAAAGTGTCGACAACAGTTCCCCGAGCTGCGATTAGTCTCGGTCGACAGTCTCATGTATATCAAGGAGGATCTCATTATTCCTCACGTGAGTCTTGTTCGTATTGCACATGGGTAACGCTCTAGAGCTGATCTTGTCCGCGTCGTACCGAGCAGCATTACACCTTCTGTGAGACTGCTCGAACAGGATCTCCGTCCGGGACAGACACTGATAATTCGCCTCGGTCATTGCAGACGACTTTATCGTCAACAAGTATCGCGGTAAATCAGGACCAATGTTCAACTTTGACGTGCATGACGATATCCGGCTCACGCACGACGCGGCGATCGAGAAAGACGAGGCGAGTCTGGCGCGGTCCCTCAAACTACGCCAAACTCCGCTAATGCGTTCCAACTTTTGTGCAGTCTCACGCTGGCAAGGTCATCGAACGAAGCTGGTACAACCGGAACAAGCGTAAGGGGTTCTCAACCGACTCGAGGCTCTCGTTTCATAACCTGATCGCTGGTTCTCATCTTGCACAGATATTTTCCCTGCTTCCCGGTGGGAGGTCAGTCGGATTTGCATTCGCCGAGCCCTTGATGTTCTCGTCCAACTGACGCATTCTTGCCCGGACCACAGCTCTTCAACCCAGAAGTCGTGCGGGAAAAGTATACGATTCACGGTTGATAATTTGTGGAAGACCATTTGCCGTATGGCCATCCCAGCATGCAGCGTTCCAGTGTTTGGCTATAAACCGGCGCCTGGGTACCAAAGTGCCCGCGACCCGGTACCCGGGAACTGCTTTTCGACTCAGACTCGAATCTCTCGCCTGCCTCATGATGTTGCCACCACGCGGGCTGCCGCTCAAGGACATTGCGGATCCTATCACTGCCCCACTCTCCTCTGCGATCGGCTTTTATCGAGCGTCCGACGTGTGATGCATCGCCGGTCGAGTGACCCGATTTTTTCATTTTATCAAGCCTCGGTCTGGGAGGGACCCTGTCGCGTATAAGAGGTCGTGTGTTGATTTACGGTGCCTGCAGGCAGCGGCTGGATGTTTCCCTATCGTAAGAGATGGTCCCGCGAGGCGAGTTGAAATTCGCCTTTCGTGCCAAGAGAATCTTGTTTTGGCTCACATCAGGTGATTTGCGAGCTTGGGACGCAAAATCGAGCCCAAAGTCGCCACTCTCGGCAGCTGTGGCGCACTGGCACTGGGGTACGAAGAGCAGGCGAGCACGCCATAATTTTCGTCGACACTCGCGAGTCTGGCCTCATCGAACCCCAGACAGCGAGCGAGAGAAACAGTTTTCCTGGGCTGAAAGCGACGCGATTCGAGCCAGGACCGCGCGGTGCGAGGTGAACGGAGTCCGAAACCCCGCTTTACCCCACGAGCGTCTCAGAATTTAGTAGGTTCGATCGCCGCCCGGACCATGTGGACTTTCTCAAAACTTGTTTTCCCTCGATCTTGTACCCCGGTCTAACGTTCCTCGATTGGCACCCTGACCTGAGAGATAAGCCGTGGTTGTTTCCCTCCATCCCTCTCGCAAGCCAGCGACAAACAGTGCCGAAGCGACTACCCGTCTCGTGTCAGCCCGGCCTCCACTCACCGCGATTTTCCTCGGAGTTCCTCACAGCTCGGACAAAAAAGAAACAACTTTGAGCCGACCTAGCCCATCCGCCCGCCTTCCTCGCTTCCCCAGAGTTTCCTTCACCCATCAACTTCGGCCCTCGCACTTTTTCCCAAGGTCGACGCCCACAGCAGCACCAGCATGTCACTCGACCCGAACGGCACCGGCTTGGAAGCCATCGCAAACACTGACATCCATGATGTTGGCCACCCCGACGTCAAGGACGCCAAAGACGGAAACAACTTCCTTGTTGATGAGAAGCTAGCAGTCGGCTCCTCCTCGAGCAACGGAGACTCGGAGGACGACGATGACTACGAGGGAAAGCCTACCGCTGAGGAACTCGCCACCCTTCGTCGCGTATCTGGCAAGATCGATATCTCTGCTTACCTGATCGCGTTCATTGAACTGTGAGTGTTGCCACAGCATCGAGACGAGCGTTGCGCTGACAACCTTTGTTGCCACTCGTCAGTTGCGAGCGTTTCTCGTACTACGGATCGACCGTCGTCTTTGTCAACTACATCCAACGCCCTCTACCCGAAGGTCAGCGTGCCGATGTTCTCCTTGTACGACGCGATACTGACGCTCTTCGCGACAGGCTCGACCACGGGATCTTCGGGACCGGACCAGACGTCTGGCGCTCTCGGCAAAGGACAGCAGGCTTCGACCGGTCTCACCACCTTCAACCAGTTCTGGGTGTTAGTGTTATCGCTTATGCTATACCACAGGATATTCGGAACGCTGACTTCGCCTCACGTCACAGTTACACGACCCCTCTTCTCGGTTCGTTCGCAATACTGCGCAGAGAAGCTCACAGTGCCTCCTTCCCCGACTGACTTGTATTTCCCCTGCAGGTGCTTGGCTTGCCGATACCTACTTTGGACGTTTCCGCACTATCTGCTACGCGCTCGCGATTGCGCTTGTCGGCCATGTCATCCTCGTCGTCTCCGCCATCCCATCTGTCCTCGAAAAGCCCGACACCGCGATTGGTGTCTTTGCCGCCGCTTTGATCGTCATGGGATTCGGGTAAGCACGCACGACGCCAATCTCATGGATCGGAATCGACACTGACGGCAGCTCTGGCAATCAGAACTGGAATGTTCAAGTCGAACGTGTCGCCACTCATCGCCGAGCAGATCACTGATCACAAACTCACCGTCACGGTCACCAAAAAGGGCGAGCGTGTCATCATCGACCCTGCGGTCACGACGGCTCGCGTGTACAGTGCGTCCGCCTGCGCTGTGCCCATTGTAGTCATGTTCTCGCTGATTTTGTTTCTTCCCGCTCAGACTACTTCTACCTCATGATTAACGTCGGCGCTCTTATCGGTCAAGTGAGTCGCAGCTCTCTCTTTACACGGCAGTTCACGAGCCTGACCTTTCGCGTTCTTTCAGATTTCGATGGTCTACGCTGAAAAGCGCGTCGGTTTCTACCTTGCTTTCCTCCTGCCTACCGCCGTCTTTGCCCTGTGCCCCATCGTGCTCTTCATCGGTCGAAACCGATATGTCAAGACCCCTCCTACCGGCTCGGTCCTCGGCAAATCCATGCAACTCATTGGCATGTGCTTCAAAGGAAAGCTCTTCAAGCCCACCGAGTGGACCAAGGCTGGATTTTGGGATGCTGCCAGGCCGTCGCTTATTCCCGCGAGCGAACGCCCCGCTTTCCTTACCTGGAACGACCAGTGGGTCGACGAGGTTCGACGTGGTTTCAAGGCGTGTCAAGTCTTCGTTTTCTTCCCTATCTACTGGCTCACCTACAACCGTGAGTGGTTTCTCGAGGTTAACGCTCCCGCTGTCCATGCTGAAGCATCCGTTTTCTCTCACAGAAATCAACAACAACTTGACCTCGCAAGCTGCTCTCATGAACACTCACGGCCTGCCCAACGATCTTCTCAACAACCTCGACCCCTTGGCGCTTATTATCCTCATTCCCATCCTTGATCTCTTCGTCTACCCTGCCCTGCGACGAGCTGGCTTCAACTTCTCCCCGATCAAGAAAATCTTTGCTGGTTTCATGTTCGGCGCTGCTGCCATGGTCCTCGCAGGTAAGGCGTCTCTCTGTTGCCCGGGGCCGCTAGGTTCCACATTTGGGCTTCCGCTAACATTTCGTCCGGTATTCGCTAGGTATCACGCAAACCCTGATCTACCGCCGCAGTGTCTGCGGCAAGCAGGCCACCACTTGCGATGCCGAGCCTTTCATTGCTTCCCTCAACGTCTGGATCCAAACCCCGACCTATGGTGAGTGTCGGTTGCGTAGAAGACTCGATGTGCCGCACTGACTTTAGACTTGCTCTACAGTGTTCATCGCACTCTCCGAGATCTTTGCTTCGATCACCTCGCTCGAATATGCTTTGTACGTGCTGACTGTCACTTTTCCGTTCGCAACATCGTCTAATCTTCTCTCGGCTGCCATACAGCACCAAGGCTCCCAAGAACATGCGTTCGATGGTCATGGCTGTCGGTCTCTTCACTACTGCCATCTCTGCTGCGATCGGAGAGGCCTTCTTGCCCCTCTCGACCGACCCTCTCTTGGAAGTCAAGTGAGTTCCTCTATCGTTCTTCTCGAGTCCTCACTGCTGCTGCTGCTGACACTTGTTGTACTGCTCACTCCAAAAAGCTACTACGTCATGGCCGGTCTCTCTTTCGCCGCCGGCGCCATCTTCTGGTTCTGCTTCCGTGGTCTCGACAAGGAAGAGGATTCGGTACGTTTTTATGACTCTCTTGTCTTCTGTCAAACCCCCGACGCTGACCGTCGAACGCTCTACATTAGCTCAATCAACTGTCGGCTGGTTCGAACAACAAAGATCGCGACGAGCAGAAGAAGTACGCTGCCTAAGGGGCGTCGTGCTCGATTCAAATCGCCTCCTTTCTCTTATTCATTCTCTCTCATCCTTTCTGGGTTGTCGCATGTGTGTGTATACCTTGTCGTACTTGCTCATTGCAACAAAAGAAAACAAACAAAGGGTTGTACAGTCCTTCTTTATCATATACAACGCTATGTGTCTCGTTGCGAGTTTACTGTTCTTTCTCGGGCTTGAATGGGGAGCGTTCGCGAAACTCGTCATTAATTTGCTGCAAGTCGAGCAGGATCAGTAGTGGTCCATGTACAGGAAGACTCGAAGGGGACGATCGTACAGCCATGGTAACCCATTCGACGCCCTCTGTACGACCGCAAACGAGGAAGCGGTGAGCCCGGACCCTTGGGGGATGTCAGGGTAAAGATGGAGAGCCATCTGCTTACCGTGTCCGTTGATCCACTCGATCAGTTCTTCAAGGATCAGGAGCAGATGAGGGTGTCCCGACGTGTCGGGGTGAATCGTCAAGGGGAACACGAACCAATCCTCTTCGCGATAGAAATACTTGAAATGGTCTTTCCACAACTGCAGAGTCACTCGCGCATCGACGAACCCGTGAGAGTTGGGAGAATCTTTGATGAACATGTGAGGAGGCAAGTCATCGAGGTACCACGAAGCTGGGATCGTGACAAGCTTTGTGTCTTTGCCCCGTACGAGCGGTTTCATCCACGATTCTGCTTCCTGCTTGTAATCGATCTTGGTCCACGTGTCTTCGTCTCGGGTGTAGAAAGGCTGACAATCGTGCGCTTGGGAAGAATGGTCGTATTCGATGCCGCGATCGAGCAACAGCTGGATACTCTCCTGCGTACGCGGAGGAACGATGTCATGAGCGCGAATTCGCCACGAGAAGGACACTCCAAGCGGAATATACCTTGGATGTCTCCCACCAACACGTTGCTGCAGCTCGTCGTCAGCGTATGCAAGTTGAAGAGCGACAAGTCAAAGAATCAAGTTAAAGCTCACTGTGACCTTTTGGTGGCTTGCCACAGAAATCCGTGAGCTGTTTGAGAGTACGATCGAGTACGTCTCGTTGCTGCTCGATCGTCATTTTCCTCGGGTTCTCGTGCGAATAGCCGTGGAGACCAATCTCGTGTCCGGCATCGCGAACTGCGGCCATTTGCTCTGGAAAAGTGTCGAGCGAGTGACCTGGCACAAACCACGATGTCTGAGGGGAAACACGCATTGCTTCGTTCAGCTGAGCGTGGTGATCTAATATCCCCCAAAACACACAGCAGAGCTTACGGTCATGTTGTACTTCTTGAAGAGCTTGAGGAGTCGAGGCACGCCGACTTCCCCAGCGAAGCATCCCCGGGACATATCGTTGCAAGAATCGCCCTTGCCATACGAATCGAGCCATCCCGAGCAGGCATCGACGTCGACGCCGATTGAGCAGAGCGCGCGTTTCGGCATTGTTGTGCGTTAAAGTATAGAGGAAGAGGTTTGGAGTGACTCGCTGGCTGATTCTGCACCAGTGCGAGGTGCTGCGTGCTGCTTGGCGACTCGATAAGAAGGGAAGGATGAGGAAAGAAGGAAAGGGACGATGTGGGGACATCAATATTTCCGTCGGATCCGCCGATCGCCCGATAAGAGTTAAACGCGCAATTGGCCCGGAGCAGCTCTCCCCAAAGTTTCCTGTAGCGCGCCAATGTGGCCAGCACTTCCGAAAGCGACTCAGACCCCAGTGAATAAGGATGGGCTCGTTCAGCCAGCAGCACGTGACCGTCCAAACGGGCGAGTTTCTTCTGCTTCGCGCAACGCCAGGTCAGGTCGCGAACGAGCCGGTCGCGCCATAATGGTCAGGGTTGGGTACATTCCATACAGTAGACGGATAGACGCCGATGCCTGCGAGGGTCATACATGCGGGATCGAATCTGTCGAATTCCGATTGCTCAAACACAGTGCAGTCAGGGGGACGTCTCATTACAGACTAGCTACTTAGGATGCTTTGCCACTTGGTTTGCTGATCGTCGAGCTAGCGAGGTTCGGACAGGAGGCTTTTGGACCAGAAGAAAAAAAAGAATCTGCCGGCGCTGCTCCCCACTTGAGCCGACACAATATGCTTCATCAGGCTATCCGGCAGGCATGTGTCTGCCGCAGTCCGCTCGTGCAGCCCCCGCTCAAGCGTGTCCGGCTCGCGTCGACATTGGCCAACCCTTCGATCCGCCTACCGACCATCTTTGCTTCGGCGAGCGGCAAGGGCAAGAGTGCAATCCAGATCCTGCGCATCTCGGGCGACGATGCGCTGCAAGTCTGGCGCAAGATGACCCTTCCGGCTCGAGGCCGTTCTCGAGCGCAATTCGATCCGAAACCTCGTCGAGCGCACTTGCGCAAGGTGGTGCATCCTGTAACCCGCGAGACGCTCGATGAGGGCGTCGTGCTGTACTTTCCCCGTATGCACCCATCCAGTCGATCGTGATTCGCTGCGTTTGCTCAGTCTTCGCATCCGGAACAGCCGAATCTTCGCTCACGGCGCAACCGACTCTTGAACTTCATCTCCATGGCTCGCCTGCCCTCATGGCCCTCATGCTCAAGCTTCTGCCGACCCTATCGAGCTCGTTCCGGATCGCCGAGCCGGGAGAATTCACCCGGCTCGCATTCGAGGCTGGCAAGATGGATCTTACCGAAGTCGAGGGAATCCGGGACCTCGTCGACGCCGACACTGAAGCACAGCGGAAACTTGCCGCTCGTCAAGCCAGCGTGAGCCTCTCGAGGCAACCATTCTGCCCTCTTGCTCAAGCGCTGACAGGTGTCAGTGACGCTAGGGTCAAATGCGACAAGCATACGATTCAATGCGCGCAACCGCAATCGAAGGTATGGCTCTCGTCGAAGCTCTCATTGACTTTGGAGAGGACGAAGGTATATCAGAAGGCGTATTTGAGCAAGGTGCGCCTGGCATTCTTCGCGCACGATGGCACTAGGAAGGCGCTGTACCGCTCACTCGCAGACCTTGTTTTCCAGCACGCGACAAGACTACCCTGCTTCGAGATCAGATCACTCGGCACCTTGACGACGGGCGACGAGGAGAGATTATCCGTTCAGGGATCCAGCTCGCCATCATCGGACCTCCTAACGCAGGAAAAAGCAGTCTCCTCAACTGGCTAGGTACACTCTGTCTCTCGTAGATCCGGATCTTATGAGAGTATCAATCTGACGCTGTTGATGCCGACAGCACAACGCGAAGCTGCGATCGTCACGGCAATCCCGGGCACGACTCGCGATGTCGTTGAGCTCTCGCTCGACTTCCACGGCTTCCCAATACTCGTTGCCGACACAGCTGGACTTCGAAACACTACAGATCAGGTTGAAGCGATAGGAATCGAGCGAGCGCTAGCCAAGTGGGTCTTTCCAAATGCACGCCATGATGACAGCTGAGAGAGACTGATGGCGCTTTTTAACATAGAGCGGATGTGGCAGACATCAAACTCTGCGTGCTTTCGCTGGAAGAACTGTTTCCGCAATCAGCCGATCCTGAGATACCTAAGGTCGATTCTCTCACCCTTGACCTCATCGACTCGAATACTCTCATCCTGCTCAACAAGACCGATTCCCGACCGCCCACCATGTCTCAGCTGCAACTTATTTCGCAGTACCTTGTACGCAACAACAAGCATTGGCTCGGTCGTGGCCGCGAGCAAGAATTTTGGCAAGTGAGCGTCAAAGCTGGCACGGGTTTGAAAAAACTCGCGTCGGATCTGACAGCCGAGCTGAAGACAAGGTCAACAACATCATTGTTATCTTCGTAGCTAGCCACTGACGGGCTTGAGCGAGATGACGTACAGGTACGATTTGTCGGACGAGCTCGAAGAGACGCCAATCGTCACCCATGAACGACACCGGCGACACCTCGAAGCGAGTCACCCATTCAGCCCCAACCACAAGTACTGTATTCCGGAATGCTGACCAGCTGCCTCCACGAAACAGGAATGTCGAGACTCTCTCACCACCTTTCTCGGTAGGCTTTCCTCGTCTGGAAAGCGCTTGTCTTTCTCATGTTTTTGACTGACCTCATATTGTTTTGTAGCTCTCGGTGCGGACGATCTGGTTGATGCAGGGGAAGAGTTGCGCTACGCTGTTCTCGCGCTGGGCAAGATCTCCGGAGCGGTTGATGTGGAAGAAGTCCTTGGGGAAATTTTCGCTGGATTCTGCATAGGCAAATGAAATAACGAACACTGCTCTGCATGTCTTCCTGGCAGAGTCTTCGAGCGAGATTTCCGCGATCCGAATACTTGCGCACGTGTACGGCATTTACGCCCAAGATGCATGCGAGCGTGTCTCATCTCCCTTATCAGCACAGCTCTCCCATCTGCCAACCCTTCCGTCATGGGCATTGAACCAGTCACGATCTCGTATGAGGCGCTCGTATCGAAAGATGCTGCACTACCTGCTCAGATCCAAAAGGCGTTCGACTCTTCGCCCGACTCTCTCGGACTCTTGATCGTCAAAGACCTCCCGCCTACGTTTCCTCAACTCCGCAAAAGACTGTTGCTCTTGAGTAACGCGTTCGCGAGTTTGCCAGAAGAGACGCGCGAGAAGTACTCGAGCAAAGAAACCAGTTACAGCTTCGGTTGGTCGCATGGGTACGTTTTGCTCAACCCCCCCGACGATGCGCAAGATACTGATCGAGGGTCACACGGTGCAGCAAGGAAGTCATGAATGGCAAGCCTGATACGTTGAAGGGTTCATTCTACAACAACCCGTCGCAAGACGAAACGCCGGGGTTGAAAGCGGGAGATGCACCAGTTCAGAACATTTGGCCTCGAGAGCAAGGAGTCGAAGGGTACGAAGGTGAGTCATGCTAGTTGTATGTTGTGATTGCGAGAGGATTCAGCGAACGCTGATTTGAGAGCCTCTGCAGAGGCGTTCAAGGAACTGTGCCACCTGATGGTTGAAGTGGGAGGCCTCGTGGCGGCAGCTTGCGATCAGCTCGTTGGAAGCGACAAGGCGTCTGCGAAATCGGTCGAAGCGCTTGTGCGAGAGAGCAAGGCTTCAAAGGCTCGTCTGTTGCACTACGTGAGCGCATGTTCCATTCTAGCAGGACTGCTGTACGGATTACTCATGCTGTTGGATGGCCTGCTGCGTGTCTTGAAACAGTTCTCCAAACCCGACTCGGTCTTTCAGCTGCCTCCCTCTGCCTCTGTCTCGGATTCGAACGACGAGAAAATCGATGATTCTTGGTGTGGCACGCACATCGATCATTCGCTCCTGACCGTGCTCTGCCCGAGTCTGTACCTCTTTCATCCGACGGGCGATGACCTGCCGCCCACTGTCATTCCTAGCCCGAGCAAGTCGACTGGCTTGTTCATCAAGACTCGCTCCGGTCAAGTCGTGCAGGCAACTATCCCGTACGTCACTACGTTTGCTCTGATCTTACGACTGACGAGTGGAATCTGATTTGTTCCGGTTGTCCCGATGTAGCGAGAACTGCCTCGCGCTTCAGACTGGCGAAACGCTCGAACTGCTAACTTCGAACCGTCTCGCGGCTACGCCTCACTTTGTCAACGCGACCGCTACCACGATGGGGCAACGCGCCCTCGCAGCAATCGAGCGGAAAAAGGAGGACGATGCTGCATGGAAGGCGGTCGAGAGCGGAACTGTCACGAGAGAAACGCTCGCAGTCTTTCTGCAACCCAACAACGACGAAGTTGTCTCAAAGGATGGCGAAACGTTCGGTGCATTCACCGAGAGGGTATTCAAGCGGCATTACGACGAGACCCGGTAGATTAGGTTGGAGCGAGGCCGCAATGCAGAGCCGATTGGAACTCAGGTTGCATCCAAATTTTGCTTGCGTTGACGGGACCAGCATGCAACGTAAAAAGTGCGATTCTGAAAGGCAAAGCGATTGGAATTCCCATCGGCCGAAGCGCGCAGTCGCCGAGTTCCGGGCGCCTCGAATGACGGCACTTGACCCCCTGAAAGCCAGCACGGCCCACAGCTCAAGGTCCTGAGGATCTTGGCATCGTCTACCTTTCGACTGCTTCAAGCCTGAGCTGGAGTCGACACTGTAAAGGGAGCTGTGTGGCATCGGCTTGCAAGAAACAGTCGATCGGCTTCAAGACTTTCGAATGACTCCACCTCCGCCGCCTCCCCTGCCCTACCGGCACTCGCTTGACAACCCTTACGACTACTCGTATCGAGCGGTCTCTCGCCCAGAGCCGCTCTCTCTGCCACTCTATCAGGCGGAAAGCAGTGTTGCACCGCCCCATTTCTCCGAATCTCCTGGACCACCCATCTACTCGCCTAGGGACAGGAGTACGAGCTTCGATGGAAGGCTGGAGAACAGGATGGGACCACCTTCACCTCTAAACAGACCGACTCTCGCTCAACCCCTTCGCAGCAGTTCATCAAGCGGATCAGGCGGTTTCCCTCGCAAGCTCCTCAAGAAGTCCAGGGCCAACAGTAGCTCGTCATCTCTGAGATCTGGCGCTGCTAGAGTTGGCGAACCATCCACTTCGGCTCTACCTTCACCGACTTCAAGTTTCGACTCCTATCCTTACTCGCCTTTGGAACGATACCCGAGTCAGCCTTCCTACAGAACAGACAATCATCGCTATTCAGTGACCTCTTCAGTGGAAGAAACAGAGGAGGAACAGGTACGCTCAAATGCGCTATTCGGTGTAATCTGCTTCTACCCGACTGACGCGGAGGCAGAAACAGATGGCCAGAATTCAGACCGAGTCGCTCGAATACGAGCAGCAACGCCAGATGGACCTCGAGATGGAAGAAGACCGCCGTTTGCAAGAAGCTTTGGCCGAATCGGCCCTCGCCGCCGAGCAGGAGCGTATCTACAGCGAGGAGCGAAGCAGGTTGCAGCGACTAGAGGAGGAAATTGCGCTACGAGAGGCACTTGTGTACAGCCGTGAATTCGAACAGGCAGAGATGGAGCGGAAGGCGGCAGAAGCTCGAGCGCGAATATTCGAAGAAGAGCAGCAAGCTCAGCGGACGCTTACGAGGAGTCGGACTCTTGTCGGTCCACGAGAGTACCATGAGGAACCACTTGTCGGAGACTTGCTCTCAGGGATGAGGCTCGTCGATCTTGGCAGCCCTTTATCCGATCGCAACGGTTCAGATGCGGCTCTTCAAGCCTTCTCGTCTCCCGCAGATGACCAAATAGCGGCTCCACCATCATATTCTCCATTCGCTACCAATTCAACCTCGGTAGGACGACATGGCATTCACGAGGAGCACTCCTTCCCGCCAACGATAAACACGTCGTCCACCCCCCATCCTCCACCAGGCGCTTCTCGCCCACACTTCTCTTCAGGTTCATCTGGAGAAGCGCCTGGCTTGGCTCATCGAGATGTTGAAGCTACACAGTCGAACCAAGTACCGAACGCAGACTGGCTTCCGGTGTCGACTGGTCTTTACTCAGAGTCTCAGATGGAGCTCAATCGAGGCACTTCTCAGGATTCTTCCTCGTTCGACACGGGAAGCGGTCAACAGGATCTGGAGAACCCCTTTGACGATCACTTTGCGGCGGGAATGGAAGACGGGGATGACGGAGAGCTCGGCGAACACGAACAAAGTGGCAAGCTCCATCGATCTTCTTCGGCGACCCGTTGCTCGGGCGATTTTCTTCCCGCCGGTGACATCAACGCCTGTCAAGCCTCTACAGCATCGGTGGTCGAAAGCCTGCAGTCTCGACCTCAGATCGCCATAGCGGCGCCTGCACCTACACGCCACGTCTCTGAACCGCCCCCTACGATCGCTTCGCTGGCGCCAGGTCCGCGCCTGCTTCCTTCGGCGTCTTCTGCCGCCAACACGCCGCAGCCTTCCCCAAGTCTTAGTTCTTTTCCTCATGCTCCATCGTGCGGCGGCATTGTCGAAGATCCCTCATCGAATCCGCTGGCGTCAGAGCACGTAACGGACGGAGTCAGATGGGGATTTGTTTCGCTTGAACGTGCGAGCATGCATCCGCCACTCGAGTCTCGTGGTGATTTTCCCCGTGGTGCACAGCTCTCGTCGGCCAAAAACGAAGAGGGCAAAGCGGAATTCATGTCTTTTGCGATCGAAGCAAAGAGCTGGGCGGCTTTGCTCGTGTACCTCACCTGGTCAGTTAATCCTAGCATCGTACCTTACGTTCGCCCAGAGCTAATCGCAGCATCGAGAAGTAGGTTTGGAAGGAGTCGCTTCGAAGCGAGTCCCCACGATCATGCGATCGATGAGAACGAACAGAGCTACCAAGTCTCGATTCGGATCGAGTTTTTTCGCTCGTTCGTCGATTCAGCGTGCCGAGTGCGCTGTCGCCTTGAGCTGTTGCCGCTTTCTCAAAGCCGACCGCTGTCGCAAGAAACGACATCCGCCTTTGCTTCGACCGCCGAGACCGATCCATCGTTTGATTCCGATTGTCCGAACGTCCACATCGCGCTCGCCAGTCGACCTCAACTTCCTCTCAACCTGACGACCCTCGCGACTCTGCTCGCTTCTACTCTGAGTTACTCGCGTCAACACGCACGGGTCAGGCATCCAAGCGCCTCCGTTGCGCGACAAGCTTGCCTCGCTCAAGCCGTCGATTTCCTCCGGCAACTCGACGGCGAACAAGCAGACGAGGGGGACAATGGGAACGAGTCCGACGAAGTCGGATGGACCGACAAGCTAAAGTCGAGGCTCCGAAGAAAGAAAATTCGCGAGCTCAAAAATGACGCTCAAGCCGGGGCAGACCGACGATCAGAGCTTCCTGAAGGTAAGATATCTCCTCTGGAAAGCCAGAGCTCGGGCGTCTGCTGAATGTTATCTCCACTGTATTCTGCAGGCGCATTGATGATCACCCCTTTCTCGATTGAGTGAATGTACCACCAAGAAGCTGTTGTTGTCATTCTAAGCGATGTCCGATCTTCTGAGCATGGCTCACAGTCACCTGTCTGACACACTCGGCTTCCTCACTCTTGGCCCCTGAGCTCATCGGCCAGGAGGATCTCCACACGCGACGAGAAACCTTGATCTGGAACGAGTAAATGCTATTGCGGTACTAATTTCGGGATATCATGCTATGTGCAGGCTGAGATCATAAGCTCAGGGTCGTTTAGGCTTGGTGAGGCTTGAGTCCCTCGCCTCCGGAAGCGGAAGTGCCGTCAGCAGCTTGCTCGGCTTGCTTAGGGTCTGAGTCCGAAACGGTATGTCAGCACATGTGATTCACCATTGATGCATCGCAACCTATTGTAGGGCAAGAGTAGACTCACGAATCTGCTTCGATTGCTGTCCGTCAAAGTCGAGCTGGGAGTTGCTGCCAGCAGTACGTCCTCCGACGTCACTGGCGGGAAGGGTGTTGGTAGCGTTGCCAGAGGCAGACGCGATACCTTGCTGGTTCACTTGGACCTCCTTTTGCTGTTACCGCGACAAGGAAAACCATTAGCGAAAGGGATCGAAATCGGGATCGTGCGGTTGGATCCTAGAGACGTACGCCGGGAGCGGGGGCACGGTCAGCTGCGGTGGGGATCATGTTGTAGGTTGGTGAAGGACTGAAGGAATGAACGGTTTCTTGGGAAGAAGAGAGAGAGAACGAGCAGACGCGAGTTGGCAATCGAACACTTTTCGCAGAGCGAGCCTGCACCGACGTCAGCAGGACGTAACCTTCGGTAACCTGGCGCTTTTCTCCGCGTTTGCGCCCCGCTGTACGTCTTTGTCGCTCGGTCTCCGTGGAGACTACGGTGCTTGGAAGTGCGAGTGCGAAGGCTGAAATTCCCAGGGAGATGTCATAGCCAACCGTACGCGAAGTCACAGAGCGGGACGTCCAAGCTCTGAGCAGCTGCTCGTTCTGGGGCACCCATCGAAAGCTTTCGCCAGCTATACTGCACTTGCTGCACTCGCCAGTATTCCGCAGGGCGATCTCTGTATGTTATCGAAGGGAATGACCCCTCAAGCTGAAGAGACAGACTCGACTCTCTATAAGTCCGCGGATCAGCTTCCAGTATTTGCCGATTTTTTCCTTGTCCTTCTAAAGCTTACACATGGCTGTAAGAGAGACCAACATCTTCGATGAGACCGGGCTACAGCGTGATTCCCGAGGAACGCGACTCGCGCGACTCGTCTGTAATCCGAAATCCCAAGGGCGGCATATGTCTATCAACTTCCGCCACTTCCACAACAGATACCGGTCCGGCCTTCCCTCGCAAGTTTGCTCAACTCAAGCGCACCACGTCGCGGGACTGTCCACGCCCAGCAGCTGGCCCGATCTTGGGCGCAAGAGAACAATCCGAGATGCCTCCACCTCCTCTAGCGCCTCTCCCGCCAGCTCTCCTGCGCGTGCAAAAGAGCGAAACGGCTTGGGACAGTAAGGGCAGAGGCAAGGCAAAGGAGTCGGCTGTCCTTGGAGAGCGGGTGAGTCTCTCATGTTCTCCGATCGTAGCTGCCATTCATTAACGTTCGAGATCGAATTCACCAGACTACTCGCACCCAGCTCCTGCCGCCATCGACAGCCGAATTAGATTTACGAATACCAGCAGCCTCATCGTCGACTGCACAGCACGCGTCGACGGCGCCGCATCGGGCACCTGAACAGTTGCACCCGTCGAGCAGCTCGCGCCGAGTCGGACTTTTAGGAATTCCTATCTCCGACACAGACGACGAATCAGGATTGGAAGCAGAGGATTCGGTCTTCTCGAGCGAGTCTCTTGAAGCGAATCCGCCCGTGAGCCCTCTTGTGGCCGCCGGGGTGCCCCCGGCTCCCACATACTCTCGTGGTGGCAGCACACGATCAGGCCCCAGTTCTCGGGCTGACCGTCAAAGCGAAGGGGTCGGCTTCGTCTCCGAGCAGAATTTTCGGGACATTGTCAGTTGCTTCACCTCGAAACTGGGTCGATCATTCCGCTCATCGTATTGCGTTTTCCACAGGTTGATGATCTCACACTGCAAAGTAAGAAAGCTGTTGCTCCAGGCAGCTGACCATCCAAAGGGCCGGGCTGACGAATATTTGACATTCTCTACACAGACCAACAGCTCAAATCGAAGCTGAAACGATTCGAGTCTGCGCGAGTGCCTAGCAGCATGAAGAACGAGAGATTATTCGAAGTTAGGTTTTTCGAGGGACTGCCCAAGTAGGTGATCGTCGTCTACGCTGAGCGGGACAAGCGGAGCCCTGACTAGCTCGCGAACAGAACACGCCGGCGGGAAATCGAACTGTTCCTGACAGAGTACGTACAGACACTGTCTGCTTCGGATTCGCAACGAGGCAGCACGGGATCGTTCTCCTCTCGGGCGTTTCCAAATGGCGAAGAGCCCTCAAATAGCGGTCGAGATCACGGAGATTCCATCTCGTCCATCGGCCGATCACTCCGTAGCTCAGAGAAGGACGCTATAGCGCGCACAACAGTTAAAGCCGACGCCGACGCGCTGAAGGCGGCCGGTTCGCTCAAGGGCAGCCGGGGCAGTGGAAGCGGTACAGGCAGTCGGAGTGGGAGTGGTTCAGGTCAAAGCAAGGAAAAACGCAAGCGACGAGCGGATGGAGTGCCCCAGTACAATCCGCCACCGAGCCACGAACCTCTCGGATCGACACCTATAGCCATTGCGGCTCATGTAGCCGATCCGCCTTCTCTCCTTCGCCGACCCACCGATTCTTTCCCACCCGATCGTGACGTTCTCGCCGCGGCATCGTTCTCCGGAATCGAACCTGTTTCGACCACTGGAACAGGTCACGAGATGCGGATCAGTGATCCAAACGCTCGGAAACGAAAACGCCATGGATCGGCTCCGTCGAACGACAATCCGAAAGAGAAGCATCGTCGACCGCATTCGATTCGCACCAGCTCTACCAGCGGCTCCGTCACTTCGCATGATTTCGATACCCTCGAACACACGATCGTGCAAATGATCGAGTGCTTGTTCCTCGAATCGCTACCTTTCGACCGCGAGGACGAGCCCGCTTCGCCCCCTGTCAACCCCCTCAAGAGTGAACCTTACCCGCTCCCCGCTCGCTCGTCCTCCAACACGCAGTACCTGCGAACCATTCTGTCCTCGGAGGAGCACAAGCACGTCGGTGGATGGGTCTACCTCAACATTGTTGCCACTTTCGCCGCTCTCCATCGCCTCGCTACGAGTATCTCGACCGTACGACATGCTTTGCGGACGAAGAGCGATCTGATCGAAGTCAGTGCCGATGGAAGTAAGATCCGCTGGAAGGGACCGACATCGAAACCGTCGAAGAAGGCGCTGAAGGCGCAGACGGAGGCAGTCGAAGAATGCACAAACGAACTCGAAGAGATTCGGGAGCACGATGCAGCGCAGATGCGAATCGAGGGCAGAGACCGAAGATCTCGGTCGCCGTCATCATCGGCCCCGCCCACAGAGTCCATCTTTGATGACCAGCATTCGCGACCTGCTCTTGGGTTCCAGAATGGATCTTCGACTTTTGCGACTTCGACTGCTCCGACCTCTCTCAACCCGACGAACTCGAAGACTGGCTCAGGGTCGAAGAACGGCTCAGAGTGGCACACAGCGGGCAGTTCTTCCAATGGCACACGCGCGGGAGGAACAGACAAGGTGCATTTGAGAGGCTCGGACGGCAGGTTGCGCATCCCTGCCCCGCTGCCGCAAGGGTTCCTGTACAACAACTCGTCGCTACGCAATACAGTAGAGGAGGTCGGATCTCCCGCTCGTCGCGAGAACGAAGAAACTGTCGAAGCTCTCGGAGCTGGAGCAGAGGTGCCGCCCATCCATCGGTATCAGTACACCCCACTGTTTGCCCAGCGCACCGATTCGCCCTCGTCATCGTCCGAGGACTTGGAAGAATCAGGCTCGGAGGATGTCGCTTCCGACGGGTTCGGCGACATCATGCACAGTCGCAAACGTCGCAAGGGATATGAAGGCGGTGTCGTCTATTTCGCCAACGATCTTTTCTGTTCCGACCTCGCGGGAGACTTCGAAGTTCGCGTCAAGCTCCAGCGAGCTGATGAAAGCGCACGTTCGTCGAGCCTTGCCCTCGGTGGAACACTCTCGCCGGACGACATGGACATCGACGAGGACATCGATTCTGCCTCTCGCAGCGGAATCACAGGCTCGATCGCCTCCGAGTCAAAGCACTCGGAAGAAGTTGTCGATAAGAAAGAAGACGAGGACGAGGAAGAACGAGACCACCGTGAGCGAGATTCGTATTCAGTATGCGCGGAGGACGGACTGGACATTGTCGACCCGGACGAAGTGTTGCTCGACTTCATCGAGAACAACCCTCCGACGCCCGAAATGCATTCGCCCGACGCATACCTCTCTGCGCCTCGACCCGCTCTTCGGCTCTCTGCGATGTCCGAGGCTGTCGCATCTGACCACTTCACCATTCACACCAAGTATCGATATCGTTCATTGAATCGTCATTCAGGCTCGTCGCCGGCGTCATCTGCTGCATCCGCATGTCTTCGACCGTTCGCTCGCCCTTCGCTCTCTGCGCACAAAACCCTGTTCACCAGCGATTTTTCTCCTCAACTTTTCGTCTCTCTTGCTCGCCCTACTCTCGTCGAATCGAAGACTCTCCATCACCATCCTGCCGTCTTCGCACGTCCGCCTCGCGTCCTCATGAGCCTGTCGTCGGACGGTTCGGATTCCGGCGCCGATTCCGACGAGTCCTCAAGCGTGCATCGTCGTCCTCGAGAGGGCCAGGTGGTCGCGGCAGGGGACAGGCGTCGTACCAGGCGCCTCAAGAACACGGTCATGCGAGGTCACCGGTTCGAAGGTCCGAATGGCGGAGGTGACTACCTCATGTCGTTGGCACTGCCCCTCAACCGATGGGCCCCCGTCACGAAGCGGTCGACTCCAAGTGTTGGACGCCTGAGCAGCTCTCGTGTCGGGACTGGCTCGGGCGAACCCAGCGAATCTCTCATCACTCTCGATTAAGTAACTCCTCGGCATTGTACATTCGCATTCGGCTCCTCTGCGCCTGCTCAAAGCATCCCTGTATCCTCGTTCGTGGTCCGAAGACAGGGCGCTGTGGGCTTAGACTCTCCCCATGCTGTTATATAGCTACCCACCGATTCCTAAACGCCAAACGTGATATTTTCTGTTTCTTGGGTTGATTCTCTACCTGGTCTGTACTGCATATATATGATTGTATCACTGCTGCTATCCCGATCGGGTTTGTTCGAGAGTTTCGTGCATCTCCATACTGATGGCCGGGTCCGTCGGGTCAAGCACTCACAGTCGCATCATTCCTGCTACACTCGACCAATTGTTTCCGTCTCGGACACGCCGGCGTCATGACTCGCTTGCCTACGAGCGCGACCGCACCCATCGCTGCGCTTGTCAGCAGCGGCACTCGATCCGCCCCACTCTCCTTCATCTACGCTTCTCACTCTCGCTGGCCTTTGCCCCCGGATCAATCCATCGCCCACACGCGAGGACAAGCGATCACGATCTCGGTTCTCGACTCGTCTTTCAACCCGCCTCATGCAGCGCATTCTCAACTCGCACAGATTCAAGAGCAAGATGCCCAATTGCTCGCGTTCACAGTCTCGAACGCTGACAAGAAACTCGATCGAAGCGAATTGTACCATCGACTCGAGATGATTCGAGCTCTCGCGCTCGACATGCAAGAGCGTCAAGGGGTGAACAACAAACCCCGCAACATCGCAGTTGCCGTCATGGACGCTCCGACATTTGTGCAAAAATCTCAAGTTTTGCGAGACGAGGTGACAAAGATGGTGCGAGAGATGGGCGATGATAAGGCTGAACCCGAATTTGTATTCCCAGTTGGTGAGTTTTAGTGGTTTCTGTTTGCGAGACGCTCGGATTCGGGAGGAGTTCAAGCTCATGCAGTGCCGTTGGTTCGAAAGGTTGGGATACGGTCGTGCGCATCTTTGCACCACGTTACTACCCTCCACCGGGTCCCGATCTGTCGGCATCGATGGAAACTTTCCTCGAAACGAATCGATCGTCCCTAGTCTGCGCTCGACGAGGCAACATTCCCTCATCGACAGAGCAAGAATTTCTCACGCGCCCCGAAGTCGACAAGTACGTCAAGTTGGGCAAACTGGTCATGTGTGATTTGGATCGAGCGGTGCAAGCGATCAGTTCGACCGAGATCCGTGATGCGGTCGTTGCGGATGACTGGGACAAGGTTCACGAGATGATCCCGTTCCCTCGCGTGGTCGCAGTCATCAAGGAACATGGGCTGTACAAAGCCTGATGAGATGATTACAGCGGGTACGGACTAGATGCAACAAATGAATGAATGAACGAATAATGCATGATCGGAATGGACAAAAGTCGTCCGCCTCCCTGGCTGGACGAGGACCCGCTATAGTGCACAGCCGAACCGCACTTCGGCGTCTATTGGCTCGCCGTAGAGCGTGTTGCGCTCTTCGACCCATCGCAATTTCCTCTCCATCGCTCGACGCTCGAGTTCTCGTTGTCCGTGAATCGAGATGCGCTTCTCGATCTCGCCTTCCGATATATATTCCTCTGATCCCTCCTCCTCTTCTTCAGCCTCGTTGTATCCCTCAGACTCAGCTTGGACCGCCTCAGCAGGGTTTTCTGGAAGCTGAAGAGTCCAATCTTCTCGCCAGCCTGTCACACTCTGGTGATCCGCTACGGGCTCTTCCTCCTTGTCGTCCTGCCACGCTACCGGCAGACTCTCAAACGCATCGTTCTCGAACGTCGAGCTCGGTGGCAGGATCGAGCTAGGTTCGAACAACGGAGAGTGCGCGCGACTGCTTCTCGCATTCGAGGAGAACGTGGTCGAAGTTGACGAATGGGATTGGTTTGAGATGCCCTCGTTGGCATCCATTGTGTACGACACGAGTCCCAAGCCGGACAGTGGTGGAGGCAAGACCGAACCGCTCGCCGAAACCGCGAGCTGGTTCGTGAAGAAGGGTGAAGACTGTTCTGGTGAGATGGGCGAAAAGTACGATTCGAGTTGAGGATGCAGTGGTTCGTCCCCATGGTTGTCCGCGTCTTCCTCGTAGCGAGAGTAGATTGACTCGGATACGGCAGACGGCGCGCAGGAAGGTTTGCGCAACAAGCCGTAATGCGGATTTATCCGCAGAGACGGTACAGGCCTCGACCTTCGCTCGGCGAGTGTTGGACTCGAAGCTCGACTGAGCGAGGTGAGAGACGGGATGGCCGCCGGAGGCGTCGGCTGGGAGAGATGGTTCGCGAACCGGAAGGGATCCGTGAAGGTGATTTCGCCTCCAGATGGTGACGGGAACGATGAGAGATTAAGCGAGTGGGCAAAGGAAGAGTCGGCGGCGAGGGACAGGAAGGAGATTTCGTTGTCTGGTCCGTCTTCATCGTAGTCTTCAGGCAGTGGTATAGGCGGTAGGGGAGGCGACGTCGCAGTTGGGCTCAATGCTCGCCCTGGCGGGGAAGATGTTGCCGGGCCAAGATCGGCAAGGAAACCCTTCCACACGGTACCGAGACTCAATTCGTCCGTCCCGCCTGCGCCGGGTCCGTCGCATCCCTCATCGCCCGAATGGTCATGCTGCTTGATCTCGAGCGTGTCTGTACTCTTGTCCGGCAGGTCTGGTTCGAGCTGCTCGTCTCGAGCCCAGTCCCACGACGCTAATCTGCGTGCGAGCTCTGCCGATTCGCGGGCCTCGAGAGGCGGTTCTGGTAGGTCGTCGTGGACATCTGGGAGTGCTCGCTCGGCAGGAGCTGACGCGTCTGCACGATTCGGGAGCGACGGGATTAGCTCGAAACGAACGACAGTGAACTTGGTCATGCGCATGAACCCCGAGCGGCCACTCACGTCGAAATTTGGCAAAGTCATCGATGGCGACCACGGCTCCGAGGTTCGGACGCGCCTTTGTTCGACTCGTGAGACCGCGGAAGGACCCCACGAGGTCTCTCCTGCGCGTCGATGACGGTTCGCCATCCGGGTCGAAGGCAGCGTTCGTGCTGGTCGGTCTGAACAAGCTGTTGAGCCACGACTTTGAGCGGTGATGATGCTGGTGAGGCTGGTGCACATCTGACGTGACACGTTCTGTCGTAGGCGATGCGAGGGATGATTGGGTGCGTCGATGCGAGTGCGACGGTCGCGGCGCGGTGCCGAGTGGTCGCGGGAACGGGATCGCCGAGTGTCGCACATGAGCGCGTCGCTTGTCTTTGGAGCTCATCGCTGGAGTCGTCGTCGCGTCGACAGGTTCGAAGGGCGAGGCGAGCGTCAAAGAGGCACGAGGGGTCGGCAAACAAAGGTTAAATTCAATGAGCAATCGAGGTTAACGTTGGCTCAACATGCAAAACTCCGCGCGCCGTCTGGGCCCGAATCCTTGGCCCTCCGACGCGCCGTGCACAGGTCGCCACAGCACCGTGCAAATCCTCAATGCAGTACCTTTGAGCGTCGCCCTATTGCGCACTCTGTCGCTTGGATTGCCCGACGCGAATCCCGAGATGATGATCGATGACGCGTCTCCACGCGTCGTGGATATCGCCGAACAGTCGCAATCGAGCCAGGGGGCCAACGCAGTACGACGCAAGGTATCGCAGTCACCTACTTGACAGGTGTCTGCGCGTGACCACGTCTTGACGAGCTAGCGACGCTACACGACATCACGTGGCATCGGTGCCGGACCTTCCCTCTCTTGCCCTCGTTCAGCTTGCGTCTCCAGCCAATCTCTTGACCGGCATGTTACCGTTCTCTCGACCTGCGGCGTTCAATCTCGTGAGTCTCGCAATCTCAGACAAAGCGACGCGCTCGCGCTCGACGAGCTGACGAGATGGCCATTGCAGACCAACTCGACACCGCTGCTCCTCACGTACGGCGAGGGCATCTCGCCCAAGCACACTTTGAACATTCACGACGTCGATGGACATGGCAAAGAATGGACAGTGCAAGCGAGTGTCAGCAAAGTATCCATCTGTAATTCAGTCGACTCTGTTCTCTCCACTGCGTCGTACTCTTGGTTGATCGAATCGGTCGGAACACGGTAGACAACAGCAAGAATTTGACGCTTCGACTACCTGGGAGAATCGTCACCTCGACGATGGACATTTGGAAAGCCTCGAACCTGACCGTCATCATCGGCTCGGGGTCAGATTCCGCTTCGAGTCCGCTAGGAACGTTGCAACTCGATCCGACACTCGAGGACGTGCACATCGAGTACGTCGATTCGGCTGCAGTCGGCAGGATCGTGATTGCACCTCTACTCTCGAGCGCACGAGACGGCTCTGCGAGTTTTGGATTCCGAGACGTGACCCTCCAAGCGGGCAACGAGGAGCGATTCCTCCTCGCCGACAGGTCGGGTACGCTGTTTGATCCGACGGAACGAGATCAAGCACGGGCGATCGAGCCGACCGAAACCTCGGCACGGTCTCTCGGAGCACAACTGGTCGTGTCTTGGAAGGATGGGTGGCATATGACGGGACTCGAACGAGGCGCTATGGACTACCCGATACTGTCGTAATCTCTGAGCTAAAGTGGGAATCTATGATGTCTGCGAGAGAAAAAAATGTCGCAATCTTAATCTTTGGATCTCAATCGTGTATCAATCGTGGCTCAACAACCGAGATCCTAACATCCCGAGACGACTCGACTACTATAGTCCAACCGACACACAAACATCTTCGACAACCATAGTGGCTTGGGGCGCAGGATCGCACTCGGGACCGGCTCGCGATTAAGTCAGCTGCTCTCTTCGATCGGTGAGGCCACTCCGGCCCCGGGGGACAGATCGCCTAGCGTGAACGCTTCTTCAGGCTTCGCAGGACTGAACGACATGACGGGCTTTGCCTCTCACCTTCGCCTGTTCGCGGGCAAGATGTCGTCCTCCGATTTTAGCACGACGGAGCCAACGATCGCCGCCGAGCATGTCCCGTCGGACCACTTCCTCGCACAGAGACCCATCTCGCCTCGCCCACCGACACCGGCGGATCCGACCCAGGTCGACACGTCGTCCCTGGCCGCCGCCGATTTCGACGTCTCGGTCGAATCTGGCTTCCTACCACCTCAGGAGCCCGTGCAGTCGCTCGCACACCTCGGACCTGCATGGCGTGAGCTCGAACTATGCCTGCAAGCCGCTGCAGACGAGGTGCAGCAGCATTCCGGCGGAGCAGTCGGCAAATTGAGCGACCGATTCCGGCGCCGCGTCGCCAACGTAAGCAGCATCGGTCCCCGCCGTGAACGCCCCGTACTAGTAATGGACTGACAGGATCTGACGTGTGCAGCTCCCGACTGTCGACACTTCGCTCTTGACTACCCTGCCCCTCCTGCGCCGCGCTCACACCCTCCTCGCACATGTGACCCACTACTACATGCACTCGTCATTTCCGTCGCAGACGGTCGTCCCGGCAGCTCTCGCAGTGCCCCTCGTCTACACGTCCGACAAACTCGGCCTCCCTCCAATTCTAACCTATGCCGACACGGTCCTGTGGGTGTGGAAACTGATCGACCCGACGCAACCGCTCCGCGCCGACAACGTCGACATTTCGACCAACTTTACGACCTCGTCGAGCGAGCGCGCCTTCTTTCTCCTGTCTCTCTTCTGCGAGCTGCATGGTCCCGCGATCCTTCGTCTTATGTCCTCAACCCTAGACGAGGCCTTCTTTGCCGATCGAGTTGCCCTGTCTCGCATCGCAACGTACTTGCGCTCGATCGCGCTCTTGATCGACGAACTCAAAACCCTGATGCACGACGCGATCAAAGGCGAGTTCGGTCCGCCCCCGAACCGACAGACGATCCTGCCCGGCACGTTCTACTGGGAGATCCGACCTTGGTTCAACGGAGGCAAATGGACTTACGAGCGCGCAGGTCCAGACGGACAAGACATTGAGCTCGAATTCGGTGGACCTTCTGCCGGTCAGAGTTCGCTCGTGCATGCGATCGACATCTTCCTCGGAGTAGATCACGCTCCACGCCCCTCGCCTTCGAATTCGGCTTCGCAGACCAAATCAGGAGGTCTGTCCGACTCGACGTTCATGCAGCGCATGTCGGCGTACATGCCTCACCACCACCGCTCGTTCCTGGAACACCTCGTCTCGATCCACAACCCAACCGAACCGACTTCATCGTCCATTCCTTCTCTGCGTACACTCGCTCTGCGACACCCAACTCTTCAACCGGCGTACGATGCCGCAGTTGAATCGATGAAAAAGTTTCGCGATACGCACATCATCCTCGCGACTCATTTCATCGTCGCTCAAGCGCGTCACCCTCCTGCGATCGATTCAGTTCACTTCCAGGAATGGGAAGCGAAACGTCTCATGAAGGAACAAGCCGAGATCGTGCGTCGACGCGAAGAGTCCGCCATTGACAAGAAGGAAGAAGTGGTGGTCGGTACAGGAGGTACTGATCTCAGCAGTTTCCTCAAGCTATGTCGGGACCGAACCAAGGAAGCCCTCATCGCATCAACCCCATAGACATTTTCCCTTTACCTTTAGAATCAGTGCCTGTTGTTTCTCCCTGCCATTTTTCGTTCTCTTGTTGTGTTTGTTTACATCCTCTCGCGTGTTGGCTTTATCTGTTATCCGAATTACGCAATTTGTTTCTGTCGATCATCCGTCTACCTCAGTACGGGCAGTCGTATGAGAATTGTCTCGCTCGTTCGTGAAGGTCTAGTTCTCTGAAAACGACTACGGTGCGGTTTCAATTCTAGCGCGCATTAGCTATCAAACAGTGTCGCTTCATTCCTTCTCATAAGAGCTCTTTCCCTGCTTCTCTGCTCGGTCTCCAAATCCCGACTTGCTCTTCAGTAGAACTTCATTCTTCCGCTCAGCTCTTCCGATCACCAACCTCCTACCGCGTGATTTGTGGCAAACCTTCCACCGTTCGATCCGTACGCACCCGAACCACTTGGAGCCGCTTGAGGGTAGAATGGCGGCGGGAGTGGCAAATGTTGCGGCACGATCACGGGCGAAGGCATCGTCGTGGTCGAACTGTTGCCGCCCGTGTACGGTCTCGAACCTGTTGAAGGTGTTGGCGCTACCGGCGCGCCGTACTCGTGACCACTCGCAGCATCTCGACGGTACGCGTGGGGTTGCGTGTACGGCGAGTTCGAGGACGTTCCGGCAGGAGGGTACGTAGGTAGGTGCGGGTACGATGCCGGTTGCGACAGGTACGCAGGTGCGGTCGATTGCGAGTAAGACGCACGATGCTGGTGAGGTTGCCCTCCTCCATACGAGGAAGCAGCAGTCGCGCGAGTTCCAGCTCCGACCGCGCCGTATCTTGCTGAACTCATCGCGTTCTGACCATACCCACCGTTGTAATTCGCGATCAAGGCTGGGTTCGTGATGCCGTGAGGGATCGACTGGGTAGGGACCGGTGCCGAACGAGCGTAGAGACTGGGAGACGGCGCGCTCGTTGTAGGAGGATATTTGAGCGGGGCGACGGTCGGAGAGGCTGGAGCATAGTGAGGATGTCCTGGCGGAGCTTGGGACCCGTACGGCGAGATACCTGCTGCAGTCGACAAACCGTACGACGATGGGTACGCTCGTGTGTATTGAGGCGGGTACATCTGGGGGTTGAATGCAGCCATCGCTGGGGAGTATGCATTGACGGGTGAAGGGGTTGACTGCGGCGGGATCAAAGGGGACGAGGCGAAGCCCGTGTATCCAACAGGCTGCGGCCGCGGTTGCTGGTATGACGAGATTGGATGCACAAGCGATTCTGAAGCGGAAGGATCGATTGCGGCAGCCGAGTCATGCAGGAATGACGAAAAGGATGGAGCAACTGCTCGGAGCTTGGCGTCGTCCTTCGATCGCAGCGGTTGCCGTGTTGGGCTCGTTTCCTTGCCTTCGTTCGAGTGACCATCTTCCGATTTGAGTTCGGCAAGCGAGCTCGGAAGCGCCTCTGATGGATCATCGTCCACGATCCCCTGTAGCGAGTTCTCGGGCTGGTTCACGCTGATCGTGCGTGCGTGAACAGTCGAGTCGACTGGCGCAGCAGACCAGACAGAGGAAGCCGTTGGATCAAGAACCGATAACGCGAGGGATTTGTTCGTCCATGCAGCTGATGGTGACGCGAGCACGCCGGCCACATCTTTCGGTTTGAATGGAGGCGAACTAGGCGCGATCTGAGACGACACGGCCGGCGTAAGTTCCTGAAGTTTGAAAGGTGATTGAAGAAATGCTCACCATGCTTTGCCTGGCCAGATCAGCTCCCGGAGCAGTAGTTTCTTCCCTCGGAACTGCAGCAACTTTCTCGCCGTTCAATTCGCTCGTGACCATGAACATCTTTGCCGGATCCGAACGGTCGATAGCTCCAACTTGCACCTCGTTCAGAGGCGGCCCACCTGGTGATCGGTAGAATCCGATCGAAGAACCGAGAGGCAGCTTTGACTTGCTGCTGGTCGAGCGGTTCAAGCTCTGCTCGTCGGGCTGAGCGATAGATGCGGGAACCTTGATGTCGAGAGCAGCATCTCGCGAGCGTCGCCACAATTCAGATTCTGATGTCCTGTCCCTAGCCCGTCGTCCTCCTGGTGCGGGCGACGAGCTAATGGGTGACTCGGCATCTTGGTTGCGCTGCGAAGCTGTATCCACTTCCGTCGAGCGTGCCAATCCTGTTCGAGATCCAATGCTGACGGTCGGGGTCGGGCGAGCCGCTACAATCGCGAGTTCCTCCTCGGCGGTTCGTCGGGTGATGCGCTTCGAAGGGATCGAGATCGAGTACTGCAGCTTGCCTTTGACGAACTTCTTCGGGATGAGAACATCGTCGCGGCTGAGTCGTCGCGGGTTGATGCCGGTGATGAGAGGGTTCGAGGAGAACACTTTGACCGTTCGCGGGTTGTGTACCGACTCGAAGAGCTTGACATTACGGTCATGAGGAGCTTTGTGCGGAGGTCGAGCGGGAAGCTTGACCGTGTACACCTTCCATGCTGGAGGCGGGGAAGGGGATCGAGCTCGACGACTTCCGAAGAAGGGGAGCACGGGTTCCCGGTTCTCGAAAGTCGGAACAACATTTCCTCTCTGCGCGTTCTTTGGGCCATCGGATCGACCTCGACCTCTTCCACGGGGTTCACCGGATGGAGCGGCACCGGCGGCTTGATCATTCGCTCGCGAACGGGGTTGTCTTGTGATGGGCGTTGGCGGCGGCAACTTGACGGTTGGTACTTGCGACTCTTCGAGATCAGCCTCGGTCTGGTCGGTCTTCTCAGTTCCTTCCTTGCCGGTCATTGCGCCTTTGATTTTCGACATGAGATCGTCGAGCTGTTTCACCTCGGGTACCTTGTAGCCGAGGGCACCTGACTTGGAGGAGGCCCGTCTCTCGCGCGAAGGAGATGAGGGCAGGGTTGGCGGAGAAGCGACAGGTGGAGGCGTTGGCGGTTTTTCGATGGCAGCGACAGACGACGGATTCGCGACAGACGCAGCTGATGCAGCGTCGGCTGCGGATGGAGCTTCGACACTGGCGGGAGGAACGCCTGCGACTTCTTTGCTCGAGTTAGAACTCGGGTCCGAAGCAGTGGAGGCCTGTTGCTGCTGCTGGCTCGTGAGGTGCGGAGGAAGCTGCCGTTGTTGCGAGCGTGGCGCGGTTTGCGGAGGAAGCGGGTTCGAAGAGCGGCGCCAAGCTGCGGGTCCGGCAGGAGGTTGCTCAGCGGGAGCAGGCCCAGGTCGCTTCTGTTGCGGAGGTCGAGCGAGGATCGAAGTCGGCTGTTGCGAAGGTACGCTCGATCCGCTACTTTTTGTCGCTTCCGAAGGGCCGGGTACAGAAGGCGCAGCTGGTCGTACCGTTCCGGTGCTTGTCGGTGGTTTTGCTGTCGACCGCCAAGGGTTCTCTGACTTTTCTTTCACTTTCTCCAGCACCTTCTGTTCCGGCTGGCTCGCTTTGACCTTCGAGGCTGCTTCCTCGTCTCTGAGCCTCATCTTCTCCTCCAATTCGGCAGCCTTCTTCTTCGCTCGCTCAATCTGCTCCAGCCTCGCCTGCTCTTCTTCTTGGCGCCGTTTCTTCGCACGCTCTGCCGCTGCGTGCATCTCACGCGCGTGTAACTCCTCTAGATCGGCTTCGGGGGCAGGGTCCTCCTGAGCTGCGGGACCGGGAGCGGGAGCTGCTTCAACTTCGGCTTCAGGGAGAGGCGCGAGAGGTTGAGGAGGAGACAAGACCTTCGAGGCTGTCGTTGGTGGAGCTGAACTGGCGGAAGGAGCTGCAGCAGGCGCAGGACGATTCGCAGGAGGTACCGCGGCGGTCGGCTTGGGAGCAGAGGGATTGGTAGCGGCGGCAGCAGCAGCAGCAGCGAGATGAGGAGGAAGTTGACGACCTTGGCTAGGAGTCGGCAGATCGTTGCTGAGTCGGCGGGGCCAGGCATTGCGGACAGGCGGAGGAGCTACAGGCTCGTGGGCCTTTGCAGAGAAGGATGGTCTTCGGGCCGAAGGTGCTTCTCCCCGGCGATCGACGAGATGAGGGGGTACGTCCTGCGCCGTCCGATCGGCACCACTGCTCAAACGCCTACGACCACCAGATGCGGCTTGACCATGTTGCGCGGGTTCAAGTTTGCCTAGTCGATCGTTGAAGAGATTCCTTCCTCCAGCAGCAGGATCTTCTTTCTCCTTGTTGAGCTGAGCAGCGGAAGATTGCGCCTGTCGAGCGGGTGGTGGTGCTTGCTGTGACGTGGGCTGGGATCGCTTCGGCGGCCAAGATCGATCGAAATCGTCCCCGAACCTTTCCTCGCGACTCTTGACGATAGTCTCTTCGACTTCGCCCGGCTTGAGTGGGGTCTCGAGGCGAGCTAGATCTGCACGCGAAGGTTCTCGCAGCGAGTCCGATTCGCGCGCCGATTTCTCGATCTCCGCCTGGCCATTGGCCTCCTCTTGCTGTTGCTGTTGTGCAGCGGCGGCGTCCTCCTCAGTGATCTTGTACTGTGTACCGTCAGCAAACTCGATCGTGGTGTCGAGGAAGTCGTCATCATCCTATCATTCGCAAAAAGGGTAAATATTTTGCGTACGATCTCGTCAAGAGATCTCGCACGACGAAAAATGAAGAAACTAACTTCGTCCCAATGGTGCGCATTTGGATCCAAATGTACTCCTCGGAATGCATCAAGGTTTTGCAGCAGGTTTGCGTTCTGTGCCGCCGCGGCCGCAGCTCTCGCCTGTATCGCTCTCTCGCGCGCTTGCATCTGTTCTAGTACGGCTTTCGCCCTTGCTTCTTTCGCTGTGATTTCGAGGCGTCAACAACGCGCGGGAGAAAACTCTAGATGAGAGGAGCGGCATGCACATACCATGCGCAGCTTCTGCTGCCGTCGGGAAGTCTCCCGCGAGGTTGAATCGAGGTCCTCCACCTCTGCCCAATCCAATACCACCATAATGTCCCGCTTTCGTCGTGACGCCAGGACCTGAAGCTGCTGAATTGCTCCATACAGCTCCAGCGCCGCGTCCTCCTGCCGCATTGGGACCACTGGCCGCGTTGTTTGCATTGCCCGCAGTGGTCGAGGTTCCCGATCCTGCCGCACCGTTCTGCCCCGCGGAAGGTTTCGACCAATTGATTGATCCGGAAGCGCCGCTGGACGAGTTTGCGGCAGACCCCGTCTGACCAGGCTTGGATTTCGTCGAGAGTTGAACCGGCGAGGATGTCGAGATCTTGCCCGTCATGAGTCGAGGGTGCGAAGTCGATGCAGGAGTCGCTACTGGAGGCGTCGCAGATCGAGCTGATGCACACAATACAAGCGTGAGTGCCTCATACGATTGCGAAGTTTGTTTGGAGAAAGAGACATACCCGTGGTAGGTTTCGGTTCGGGTTTGTGAGCTTTCTCTCCCGCCTTCTCGAGAAACTTTTTGTTGACCGACAAGGAGCTCGAGAATCGCTTTGTCGCAGCGGCGGCAAAGGGAGGATGAGGGGAAACGGAAGCAGCGCGAGAAGGTTGAGTTGCAGGCAAGTCCGACTTGACGACATTCACCGATGTAGGTTCAGGTGTTGCCGCATCCTTGTCAAGATCATCAGTCGAATCGACCGGCTTGGCAGGCGAGTCGATCGGTGCAGTCGAAGAGGTCGGTTCCGCCAAAGTGAGCTCCGGGTTTGGTGCGCTCGAATCGTCGAGGTTCACGGATTCGGCAGTGCCGTTCCCTTGAGATTTCGCATCGAGGTTGGTGCGAGTTGGTTCAGGTTCAAGGATCGTCGAGGGTCGAATTCCCGCGTTGTTGTCGTCACTGCCCACGTTACCCGCCTCGTTGTTCGGCACGACCTTGTCCTGCTCATCATCATCGCGCGACTCTGGCGAATTCTCGTTCGATCCATCACGAGGTAGTTCGTTGCTCGTTCGTGTTTGATCATCGAGGGGAGCGATCTCGACCTGTCCCAGTTCTGTCTCTCGTCCCACTTGCTCTTGTTCCTGTTGCACTCGACCACTGGGTTCGTCGTCACTCTGTACCTGGTCCACTCGAGTCGTCGACGTGGACGAGTTTAATTCATTCGATTCGAGGTGAGGGTTGACACGATCATCCGATGCATGTTGCATACAGTGGGCCGTTTCAGAAAAGGGCCTCGCTTGATGGGTTTGAAAGTAGTGGACTGTCGAGGTGGAATTTCGCTCAGACACGCGAGATTATGCGTAGAGGAGGTCGAGAGCGTCCGGAAAGCGAGAGATGGGGAGGACGAGACGATCTGGGCGCCCGCCCACTCGCCCGGGCCCGCGGGGTTGTGACGATTGTGTTCATGACCCTCGAATTTTGATCGTCCGTTTCTTGTCACATCTCTGTATGAGTAGGATTGCCAGGTTCAATTTCGGGCCAGGAACAAAATACACAGCGAAAAAAAGGGAACCGCGACGCAATATCACGAATCAGACGACTCCGACTCTTGCTTCCTGACTGATCGTGCTCACTTCCCGTTCCTTGTCTCCTTCTGCAGTTGCCGTTGCACCGTCCTCCGCAGTCCGACTCCCAATCTCGTGTTGTTCCAACGCTTGCCGCGCTTGTTCCCTCGCGTCCTCGATCGCGTTCGTTTGTGCACGCATACGACCCGTGATGTACTCTTGCGCAACGACTTCAGTCGCGCCTCGAATCGCATCGACCATGAACTCTTCGACCCATTCGTTCTCCTCGAACGGGATGTCCAACCATGCGCGTGGTAAAGGTTGTGACATGGTGTGGTGCGTCAACCCGTGCGTCGGGTCGATCAACAGGATCAGGAAGAACAGGTGTTCGGGCGTCACGGCACCAGCGTTGGTTGGAGTCGGGAACGCTGGAAGTTTCGCGAGTACCGGTTGCAGGCGGAGGTACACCGGACAGTTTGTCACTGGAACCGTGACCGAGTCCGACTGGTCATTCGAGGTCGAAGGTTTGTATGTCGTCGCGATCAACTGGTCAAGCGTTGTCTGAGGGGGAGTGTTCGAGTCAGTATTCGGTTCATCAGAGAGAAGGCAGCTCAAATGGGAAATCGCCTCACTTGGGCGAGGTTCCATCCGGCTTCGAGCCCGTCGAGCACGTTCAAGTTGCGCTCTTCCTCGTTGTCGTTGCCTCCTGTTGCTTCTTGCTCGACTTGACCCGTCTCGGCCCGATTGACCATGAGCGTACCTCCTTCGATCTGATCCATGATCTGGTTGGGTTTCCGGGTACAAGAATCAGCTTGATCCTAGTACCGCAACGACTTTCATGAAGAAAGTCACCTTGGAGAATCCGCGGTACACGAGGTTCTCGACCCCGTCGTACCCTTTCATGTCGTGCGAGAGTGACACTTGGATGACTTCATGTTCGGCGATCGGGGGTGCGACGGCGTTCAACAGATCCGTCAGACTCTTGAGCGTCGTCGACTTGAGTTCCTTGCCTAAGGAGGGATCCTAAGATCAGTGGCGCGTTTCTCGATCGAGGGGTATAACGAGCGGCGGACGAACCGAGTCCTTCAAGGTTTGCACCTTTGACCAAACCTTGCACGCCTTCAGTCCATTTGCGTACGCCTGATCCGTCCTCTCCTGTGCCTTCGTGGTTCCAAGCCTTCATGAGTCCTTCTCCCAACCCACCTGCGTTCGCTTTCACTTGTTCCTCGGCGACCGTGCGAGCCTGGTGCGCGAGCTGGGAAGCCTGGTTGATCGCGGTCGACGCGGTGGACCACACCGAGGACCACCCCCATCCTCCCGTTTGCGCAGGTTGTGGCTGCGATGGCGGGGTCGCGGTCGCAGCCGCTGGGGCAGAAGCACCAGCAGCAGTAGAAGTAGCGGTGGAAGCGGTACTTGTCGAGGTCGAAGGCAGGGTGCGCGAGATCGAAGCCGGCGACGCACGGTCGGCAGCAGTCGAAGACGACGGAACGCTGCGCTGGGACCTGACGCTGTCGGTGCTCCTCCGCGGAGGTTGCGTGGACGAACTCGCGATCTGACTCAGGTTCGTACGAGATCCGGTTGTACGCATGGGCGTAGTTGGCTTCTTGTCAAGCGTGGTGCGGGTTGAAGGTGGGGGAGGCGAAGTCGTCTTTGAGGTGATCTCGTCGAGAAAGTCGAGGACCGACTGCGCCTCTTGTGCGGATTTTGGAGCACTCGCTGCGCCGGGAGGAGGACGCGTCGCCTGAGCCTGGGATTGGGACTGAGACAGCGACGACGAGGTCGAAGTCGAACGAGGCAGGCCGGTTGTGGGCCCGGACCCGGTCGCCGAAGTGGACGGCTGCCCCGAGTAAGCATCGAGAGAGTCGAGGAACTGCAGGACGTCGTCTCGATTGGACCTGGGAGGTGGCATTGAGCGCGTTGCGGCGAGGTGAGCGAAACGCGCGGGGAACTAGGACGCGCAGAGACCCCAAACAGCTGGGAAGCGAGACGGACGACTCACCGACTGGTCGAAGTACGCGGTGGATTGCTCGCCATCTCTTGCAGCTTCGAGTGAGAGCAACAGTGACGAGAGCAGGAGCCGTCGTCGATGGTTTCCTTTCATCATCATCACTTGCCGAACCATGGCTTCACGTCTCGCATTCGCGGATATCGCCCACCGGTCAGTCGCAGTCTCGTACCACCGCATGTTCCGCGTCTGACCTCTTCCCGATCGCAGGGTGACGGTATCGGGCTTGTTTGGTCTCTCTGTCTGCAAGTCCTCCTCTTCTAGTCTCTGAGATCGACACGGACAAGAGAGCTGATGAATATGACTCTCTAGATGGACTGTACGGAATCTGGAGGACTCACACGGAAACGATGAAGGCTGGAGAGATCGCTTGGGCCAAACACCAAGAAGTACCCATCTCTCTCTCTACTCTCGCTCCAGAACTCAGATGAGTCCTGACGCTTTGCTCTGTAGGAAGTGAGGCTCAAGGAACAGCACGAGCAGGATCCCTTGTTGAAAGGATTTGTCGAACCTCCGACCTCTCGCCCGACTTGAGATCGCCACTCACCTCTCCTTCTCCCTGTGTGAATCGTCACCCGCAACGATGCCGTGTATCATACCTCGCTCTCTCTCTCCACTCTGTAATTAGCTCAACTTGGCTCCGTGGCCGAACTTCGATCAGCGAGCTCGAACGAGAGGGTTACGACTGATGCGATGCAAAGGTGGACATATGCGCAAGAACGAGGAACGCCAGTGTCTATATTCTACTGTTTCTTCTTCTCCTGTACTCCTTCCGTCAAGGCGTGACCATTTCCATGCGACTCCTCAACCGGTTTCTTGCGTTTCTCTCGAATTCCGACCCATGCCTCGATCCCAACCGCAACAAACACGCACGCGACTCCGACCCATTGCCCCGAGACGAGTTCGTGTTCAAACACGACGACGCTCAACAACATGGTCATCATCTTGCGCGTGACCGTGATCGTCACGAGCGTGAGACTCCCGTACTTTGACAAGGTGACAAAGATGAACAATTGTCCGATCGATCCCGTCACGCCAAACAGGACAATGTCGCGTACGATCGAAGGGTGCGTGCGCACAAACTCGAGCGAGTGTGACAGTTCGTTCACGTACCGACCATGGTGCGCAGGCGCGAGCCAATTCGGGTACATCGCGAACGGCAACACGAGCGACGCCGAGTTGAACGCGCACGAGAACGCGTTCATGAAGAACATCATTTGCGGGCCCGACACGCGAGGCGAGTCGAACGTCTTGAACAGTTGATCCTGAGTCGAGTTGACGATGCCGTCCATGATCAAGTTGACGCCCAACAGGCCGAGTCCGAGCAAACTGCTCGTCTCGCGTGCGGGTCCTTTCGTCGACGAGCCAGAGGTCGGCTTGTACAGCATGAAGAGCCAGATCCCGATCGTGACGAGCGCGACCAACAGGTACTTGTGCAGCGGGAACTTGCGTCGGTACAGGACGATGTTCATCAGCATGACGGGGACGAGCTTGCACGACTTGCCGAGCAGCAATGTCGGGAACGAGATGTGCGACAGCGACAGGAACCCGAACGGAGCGGCCGACGTTGCAAGCAGGGCGATCAGGGCGTACAGTCTCAGGAGTGACTGGAGGGATTGCTGGCGCGGTGCCGAGCTCGACGGGAGACCGAACAAGGTGCGCCAGGAAGTGGAAGTACCGGCTGTCGAGGCGGCGCTGGATCGAGTGAGGATGAGGAACAGGAGGGAGGAAATGATCGAGAAGAAGGACTGGACAGTGTTGATAAAGGTGACGGAGCGGAACTTGTCACGGGTCGGGAGCAGGCTGTTGGAAGGGTACGGCGTTGTAGATACTGTCCTCGGAAACAGACAAGGGTTAGGTAGCGAGTCTGGGACAGGGAGTTGATCCTCGAACCTACGTTTCTCTTGACACTGTTGAGAGCAATTCTAGAGCTTAGCATGGATGCCTTTGTGCGATATGGTGGATGCAATGCACTCACGATGGCCCACACGAGGAACGAGCCGTAAATTCCTGCGACGCAGATGCCAAAGTGCAGATACGGGTTCAGCTTGGCTGATGACCGTGTATGCACTTGTGCTCCCATCTTGTTACGGGTGACGGAGGTCGAAGTCGGCAGTTGCGATGAATCACTAGGCGCGGCTGGATGTGGACGACTGTCGATGTTCTGTCGCCTGTACGCGTGTTTGCCCCGTCTGTCTACGTGCTCGAGCTACCTTCGATTCGCAGAATGTGGTAAAGCTGTAACGTAGGCGGAAGGGCGATGATAGCGATTGTTCAGGGGCAAGCGGACCTGGCTTCATCTCAGGTTCCTCTCTACTCTTGTCAGTCTTCACGAGCTCGATGTACGAAGCTCGCTTGCTGCACTTTAGCGTCGCAGCTACTGGACTGTGGAAACCGGCACATGAAGCTTCCTCCTTGCGCTCTGGACCGCGGACTTGACGGAGTTCATCAATGGTGCTCTGTGCTCGCATTGCTGGGTCACATATAGAGTCTGCAGCTTGTGCGACTTGCGATCGGTCTCTCAACAAGCTTGCCAACCCATTCATCGGTCTGCCTGCCTCTCTGACCGTAACGGATTCGGTCGAACCGCCAACGCTGCTGTCCAGGCGTCCGCACCCCTTGCAGTTGATCGCTCGCCATGTCATTCGGAGCATTGACGGCCGTCGGAGCTTGCGTACAGATCGCAAAAGTAATCTTTCCCTCGAACCCGTTTCTGCATCCTCCCTGCTCCCGCTGATGCGTATGGGATCTCTCCGAACGGGTATGACGGATAGACGCTGTACGAGTTCTACAACACGTACAAGAACAACAAGAATCTACTCGACATCCTCGAAGGGTTCACGCAGAACCTCGAGATCGGGATCGAGAGGCTGAAAGCGAGGGAAGAGCTTCTCGGCCTCGGAGAGAAGGGTCAAAATGAAGCCCTCGAGTCGATCGAGCGCGACTTTACGAACGCCAAGAATTGGTTGCTCGCGAACGACAAGAACCTCAGGAGTTTGTGGACCGCTCTGCAAGCAGCAGACAAACTCAAGGATCTCGATGACCGATTGACAAAAGGTATACCGCCGCACTGACTTCCTCTTTGCGTCCCCTTTGGTGAGCACTGACTCGGATCAAACAGCTTTCGCGAGCAAAATGGCCATGGCGATCTTTTCCGCCTTGCAGGATACCCGACAAGGCGTCGCCAAGATCCAGACCACGCTCGAAGGTCTGCCGCTGAACCTCGAAACGGTCTGTCGCACTTCGACGAAAGAGGCGATACACGAGGCGATCACCGAGCTCAAAGAAGAGGCGTATCAAGCCGTGGGAGGAGGGCAAGGGAGAGCGAGAGGGTTCAGAAACGGTGAAGCCGAAAAGATTATCTCGCAATTGGTCGATCAGCTGGCCGAACAAGAACGACTCAAAGAAGAAGAAGAGGACCTCCTGCAAGACTTTGCACCGATCGAGCCGACCAGAGCGCGATCCAGTTACTCTCGCTCTGTCACGTCACCTGCGCACGGTGCCGACCCTTTCGAACCCTCCCTCGAGAGAGCCTCATCCGCTCCATCATCTCGACGTTCTTCGTATTTCAGATCCACAATCGACCACTCGGCTTTGGCCTCGTCTATCGCCTCTTCTTCTTCTGGGAAAGATCAAGTCGAAAGGAGACTAGAGAATCGAGACAGTCGCAAAACAGACAGGATGCCCTCGGGATCAATACTATTCTTGCCAAAGGACCCTATCACGAACGAAGATTTGATCGATCCAGTCTTGGCGAATGGTAAGTGCTCGTTCGCGCTCCTTTCCCCGGCGACCCGTTGATCGTCTATTTGGCTGCCAGATGGACTGATTCACGATCGATGGAGTCTTGTGAGCGGAAATCACAAAAACCTTCGAGATCCCTCGACACCTTTGATCATCCTCGGCGACGTCGTCCAATTGCGGGAAGCGATATTTCAGTCTGACCCTGACAGGCGCCCGCATTTTCGTGCGAAACGGCAAGCCTACCGAGCGGTACGTTTTGTAGACATCTTCGACTGAGAGCGTTTGACTCACGGTATACTTCTCAAGGATACGATACGGCTGTACGACGCATCGTGTTACACCGACCTTCCGGACTTGATCAACAGGCTGTCGCATATCTTGCTGTCTGAACCGAAATCAATCTCGACCAGGATTCGACGGGGTATTTGTCGGTATCGACTGCGAGATCTGGAGAACGCATTGGCAGATCTCGAACAGGCGATTTCTCTTTCTACCGAATCCAGGATTGGCGAAAACGGACATGAGGAGCAGGGGTCGATCAGCTTGGACGCGCTACGTATGCGAGCCTTGGTCAAGGAAGAGATGCAGTACGTCTTCACTCAAACAAGCTGTATGATCTACGGCTGCGATCTGACAACCCTCGAGCATCGCAGCGATAACGTCGCGTCTGCAGAGGATCTCGAGCAGCTTTTGCTCCTGAGCCCGAACGATGTCCTCGGACTATCTCTTCGCGCAATGTTACGAGCGAGCGCAGGAGATCTGACCGGCGCTCAGGACGACCTTGCACGCACGAACACAGCGGTGAGGAAGCATGTCGTGTACAGGTCAAGTGTTGGGGACTCAGATTGTGACCTCGAGTTCTTGGCGAGTGTCCCATTCATCATCCAACATACTGGACGCAAAGCTGACGACTCGCAGAAGACTCGCTTGTAGGTGCGGGGCTGGGCATACTCGAGTGTGAGCTTTCTCGTCGACTGTGAAATCTTGTCGCTAACCGACAAGCTCTCTCACTGCGCAGATACACGACTACGAGTCCGCTCTCAATGACTTCAGCTTCTCTTGCTCCTTGCGAGACCCGCCGGAACCGTATACAGTCTCCTGTCGAGCCCTTGCGTCAATCAAGCTCGCAGAATCGCAAAGCCTTCTGTCTGAGACTGTGCTCGACACGGCCTTGGACGATCTCGACGCCTCGATCGATTTGCTCAGGAAAGTAGCTGTCGTACAAGAGAAACGAGGTGGAGCACGGCAGGAAACGAGCGGTTCCGAACGGCTGCGGTGCGAGCGCGAGGACGGGTTGCCAAGAGTAGCTTACCAGTGCCTCTTGCTACGAGCCTCGGCAAGACAGACACAGTACGTATTTCCCTCCGCTTCTCCTTTGAGCGAGAGTACCTGATCACGAGATATCGCTAGAGGCGAACCCCAGCTCGCTTTGCTAGATTTCGAAACCTCTATCCGATTGAGACCTCCCGGAGTCCGCGAGCTCGCCTCTCTCGTCTGTGCCCTCGCACAAATTCGCGCAGAGTGCGGCGATCGGCATGGGGCGGAGCGTGAATTTGCACAAGCTGTTGCAATCGCAGAGACGGAATACGAGCGCATCGCTTGCGAGCGAGCTCGTGAGGAAAGTCTGCTGCGATGAAATCAATGTTTTGCATCATTTGTGTTTCGCTGGGACAATTCACCGAGACAAGCACAACAGGACGGGAGGAGAACGTGCTTTGCAGATTGCAGGTAGGAGAACATACAGACAGAGAGATCCGCGAGATCCGGTACTATGTAGTGGAGCATGACAAAGGTTTATGGAACACATCGAGCCGTCGGTATGACGTTATTCTTCTCCGGAATCTGAGAGGACGATCGTATCGAGCTGTTTTGCCTTTGCGTCCGGTCGCGAAGACTGACTCTTTGATTGCGTTTTTGTCGAGGTGTCTCTAGCAGCCGCTGTTTTTACCGCTGACTTCGATGGAGCTGTGATAGTATGCTGAGAGGACGAAGTGGATGCGACAGGCTGTGCAGGCTTCTTTCCATCAGAGCTTATTGAGCGTTTTAATGTCTTCGATGCGGCGTCGGTGTTCGCCTTCATGTCCGGCGGCAGGTTTGCCGCTGCAGCCAGAGGGGACCGCTTGCCTGCGGAGGCAGGTTTCGATGCGAAAGACAGCGTCTGTTGCGAGAACACGGGCTTCTTGGAACCTTGGCTATCGGATCGAATCATGGGAGAGACTCCTTTCGGCCCAGACACAGTCTTCGTCGGTCCTGCCGACGTAGGAGGTTTGTCGATAGTCGTGACGGAGGATGGCGGTCCCGGAGACGGAGGTGAAGCTCGGGGTCTCTTTTTTCTGCTCTCGACTGGCGAGTCGGACTTCCGCTTGCCAGGATGCGATGCAGCAGCAGGATGCGTGACTTCAGAATGTTGATGCTTTTCTGTGGCGGGCATGGACGCAGTACCGCTCGATGGGCTTGAAGGATCGGATAAACTGGAAGAATCTGCTCGATCGGCGGTATCTTTGCGCTCCTGCAGATCGTTGAGATACTTGATACGGCGAGACGCTTGGTCAATGACATCCTCTATTCGAACCGAGAAAGCTCGTCAGTTGCGCCGATCCGGTCACTTTCAGAAACCGACAGACTAGGAGGACTCACTCTGCTTTTCAGCATCGCTCATCTCGAGAGCTTCTCTCAGCAATTTCGAGACTTGCTCGTCATTGAGCTTCTTGCTTTCGTTCAGCAGCTGAACGATGACCTTCTTCCGTTTCTCGAGCTTCTTCTGCCTCAAGCGAGCGAGTGCCACTTTCTCCTCTTCGCTGTCCGGTGCTTGCAAGATCGAGGAAGTCTCGGCTCCCGAGATACGTTCGCCCTTCGAGAGGCCGTGAACAGGTTCGTCGATGCTGAAATCTGAACCTTCGTGATCCGAATGGCCCTCGGCTACGCCCAAGCGGTAGTCGTCGCCAGATGAGACGGCGTCAGTGGTTGCTGCGTCACTGGTTCTCTTTGACCGCCTCTTGCCGGGATCAATCGGGTTGATCGCGAGCGGAACTTTGTAGTTGACCTGGACGATGGTTTCGCAAAGTCAGCTCGTTCAAACCGGCTGGAGACCGGGCGTGCGAATTGACTCACAGCCTTCTTGGCGCGCCTTGACCTGCCGGCAGCGAAAGCTGCGTCCTCGTCTGCCATCGTCTTCTCCTGTTCTTTCTGAGCTTCTTTGGCAACGATGCGATCCCAGAAACCTCCGAGATCCTCAGCTGCTTCGACTTGACCGATTGCGTCCACGTCGCCCAATCCTCCCTTTTCGCTAACCCAGACTTGCGCGGTCGCGAACGCCCCGGCGTTTTCCTGCGCAGCTTCGTTTAGAGGTTCCGCAGTTTTCGACAGAAGCTCGTCAATCTCGGCGTCTGTGTACCGTTGCGCGGCTTTCTCCGCCTCCGCATCGTCGGTCTCCAGAATAGCTTGAGCTCCATACTGTAGGACAGCAGATATGAATGAGCTCAGAAGGACCGGAGACCGAGGGCAGATCAGCAGTCACCTGAAGCGCCCCAGCGACATCTTCCGTTTCGTCATCTCGAGCATCGATCTTCTGGATGATGAGGTGCTCAAGCCCCTGTTTCTTGCGTCCTGAAGCGAGAATCTTCTCTTCGCATGTGCCTTTGACGACGAGGCGAAAAACGCGCACGGGGTTCTTCTGACCAATACGGTGCGCTCGCGCGATCGCCTGCATGTCTTGGAACGGGTTGAAATCCTGATCGAACAGGATGACAACGTCGGCGGATGTGAGTGTCAGGCCGACACCTCCAGCTCGAGTGCTCAGAATGAAGACGGAATAAGGGGAAGCCGGATCGTTGAAGCGATCGACGTCTGCCGAATTCAAGCTGTGTCAGCCAGATGACCAAAAAGACCGGCTTGCGCACAAGCGAACTTACCTCGTTGTCGATCAAGCTGGGGTGTGTCTCCGTCGAGGCGTAGCCATTTGGTGCCAATGCCGTCGAGGAAAGCTCCAAGCTTGTTGAGAACGATTTTGAACTGCGAGAACTGTGGGCAACGATTCTGCTCAACCAATAATCGCAACAAGGAATGACGGACACAAACGAGAGTGCGCTCAAGACGTACGATCAGGACTTTATGCCCCTTCTCCCGCAGCCTCGGCAGCATCTTCTCGAGCAAGACGAGTTTGGCAGAAGCGTCCGTGAGCTGGCGGAAGGCTTCTTGAGCCGGCACAGTGTTGCCGGGATCCAGCTCGGGAACGTGGAGGTACGGATGACACACGATCTTGCGGAGCGTCATGAGAGTGTTCCTGAACAGCGTAGGAGAGATCAGCCCGAGGGAAAATTGCGAGGATTTTATGGCTGGTCACGCACGTGGTAGCTGTCGTCTTGGCTTTCGTCTTGTTCTTTCCAGCATTGTTGACGATGCTGAGGATCGCAGCCGAATTCTTCTCCAGGATGCCTCGATACAGCTGACGCTGCAGGAGGGTCAGGTGGACGGGCACGACGAATTCTCCCTGAACAGAAGAAGTCAGCCATTTTTGTTCACATACAATCCGAGCGTAAGATGCCAAGACTGACCAGGGGAGGGAGGTTCAGCACTTGGTCTTTCGTACGCCGTAGCATGTAGGGGCGAAGGTCCTCTCGTATACGATCAACTCGTTCCTTGGTCATCTCGAGCGTAGGATCCGAGAGGGCGGCAACATTGGCGAACTCTTCCGGAGCTGTAGACCGCTCATGTCAGCGACAATTTCTGATAAGACTCAGAGAAAAGGGGAGACTTGCCGAGGAAGTTAAGGAGGTTGTACAATTCCCGCAAGTTGTTGTTGAGGGGAGTACCTATGCCAGAGATGGCGATTAGACGAGCTCAGGCGTGCGAAAGCGAAAGGCGATTTACCCGTGAGCAAGATCTTCATCCCTACACGGAGCTTGCCCAGTCCAGCCCACAACTTGTTCGTCTCACCACTCTTCAATGCCTGTCCCTCATCGATCACGAGACAGTCCCATCGAGTGCAGCGAGCGAGCACGTTGGCGTGATTCTTAAGCGCTTCGTATGTTGTGATTACGACGTGAGTTTTCAGATCGCCGTTGTCGGCAAACATCTCGAAATTTTCGACGATTCGCCTGGATTCAGCGTCGCCATTGTACGCAACAGTCCGTAGCTCGGGAGCCCATCGCTCAAACTCTCGTAGCCCTGTCGAGACCAATAGATCAGCTGAGGTACCCATAGAATAGTGAGCGTGATTCTCCTCACAGTTTGAAACCAGCGAATTGGGAACGACGATGAGAAACGGTCGAGCTTTTTGGACAAGGTTGAGGTATCCGAGGAAGCAGATGAGCTGGCACGTTTTTCCGAGACCCTAGAGGGTATCACCAGACATGGACTGGTCAGCAGACATGCGAGTCGCAACAGACATGTCACAAACGGCTAACCATCTCGTCCGCAAGAATGCATCCTGTCTTCACCCACCAGTGGCTGTTGCTCCGACGAACGTGCGTCAGTTCGCGCGCAGAACATGCTGCAAACAAGTGAACTGACTTGAGCAAAAAGCTAAGCCCTTGGATCTGGAAATCCATCAATTGCCCGTTCTTGACTGTGTCGGGCTGCTTCGTGAAGACGGGAGATTTTCCAGGACGCTTTGCGTCGAGCTCTGTTGAGACGAGTACAGCGTTAGAGCTTTAACTTTACTTTGAGCGCCATGAAATGCCTCTACTCACGCGCCATCTGGGTCGGGTTCAAACGCGGAACTCGCATCTCGCGCTGAGACGCCACAACGTAAGATTTATAAGCATTGAAGAAAGTCTCGTAGCCCTCGTCGCCTTCTCGCAGCGGATCTTGTTCCGTTGCTGATCGGACCGGGGAAATAGCCGTTAGCAGGTCGTGCACCGGGAGAGAATCTCGCGTTCTGGGAAGCTCACATTGCGAATACGGCAAGCCTTGCCATTTGATGTAGCACCTCGAAATGAGCTTGACGCTCTCTTTGTCGTCCGCAGGGCGACTCCGGAAACCATCGAACGTGATGGGTCGTCCAGTCGCAGGCGAAATGTACCAGACACTGATGATGCGATCAACCGTTTTCCAAGCTTGCGGAATCTTGCTTTCGATCTGAGCGTCCGGAGCTGGCCCGACAAAGTAATCTTGCTCGTTCGCCTTGTCGAGCGCATCGGCAGAATCGACTTCGGCTTCGTCCCCAAGCTCTTCTTTCGAAGGCTCAAAGGTGACGTTCGAGCCTTTCGACAGAAAATTAGAGAGCTTAAGGTTGTAGCGAGCAGAGAGCCACGAGTGCTGGACCCAGGCCACGTCGCGATAACTGAGACCCTTCCATTTAACGAGATACTGTGGCATGGAAAGGTCTCGGTCAGTTCTTAAAAGTAAGCCGCCAGCGGCGGTAGAGCCAAGCACTCACAAGGGCGGGACAGGTTGGATCTTTCGCGGTCGGCAGCACAAACTCGAGTCCGCTTTTCGGATCTCGCACCTTCTCGCCGCAGCGGTGGGAAGTGTTGCTCTCGTCCGACTCTTTCCATCCCAGGATCACATCGAGCTCGACTTGCCACTCGTTGTCGTATCGCTCGCAGTCGTGACATAAACCTGAACGGTAGTATGTGATCACGTGGTCCACCCAAGTCGTTCCCGCATCCTCGAATTCAGGAACCTCGACACAGCCGTAGTGGGCCGCGCGTCTGCAGCTGCATCACGGCGCATGAGTGATACTGTCAGTACTCTGACAAGTCTGAATACCACGAGAATCTGTCTGGACTTACAGTTGACAGCGGAACATGCACCCTAGCTCGTAACCATTCGGCGCTTGCGCAGTGCTTATCTGCATGTCTCCGTCACCCTCCGCCTTGACAGGTCTGATCGCCGATTTCTCAACTGTGACGGGTGATTCTTTAGCTTGGTCAGTCACCGTGGATGAAAGAAGGACGCAGGACGCACAGCCAGTGATTTTGCGGCCGGATTGTCCACATGTGAAACAAGAGGTCCCTCCTGGCTTCTCGCAAGCAGTGCAATTTGCGAGTGCGAGGACCTGGTGTATGTCTAGCTCGGTTTTTCTCCTCTTTTTGTTTGTTGACGCGCCCGCACTCGATTTCGCGTGTTCCCCATTCAGCCGCGTGACGAGTTTTTTCTGCAATGCGCCCGGCAGACATGTGAAGTGGTAGGCCGAGATACTGATACAGATGTAAGACGGATTTAGCTGTCGACGCTCGCCGAGATCATGCAAGACAGAACAGAAGATTCGCACCAGGTCGCGCACTCGATCCAGGCTCCGAGCTGACTGTCCATCTCTCGCTCCTCGTCTGTGTCGAGCTCATCCTCATGACGCTTCTTTTTCCGACCTCCTTGCTTTTTACCCCGTCCATTCGCCTTGAGATCGTGGGCTTCGAGGAGTTCTGCTGCCGGGGCTTTGCCACAGTTCGGGTTGGCGCAGATCTGCGAGCTTACAACGTCATAAGCAGATTCGACGGGCACAACCTAACGAGACATGCTCACGTGATAGTGCATGTCTTGTGGACGCTCGCGATCGAGGCCGTAGTCTTCAGGAACTGATGTAGCTTCCCTCGACGAAGTCTCGCTCGATTCGCCACTACTGATGACCAAGATTGCTTGATCCTCTAGATCACGACGGCCTCGATCGCTTTGCATGCTCAACTCGTCGTCGCTCTCGTCTTCAAGCGTGATTGTCCTTGTTGCGGCGATTTTCGATCCGTCTTGCATCTTGACATCCTCATGACTGTCGTCTTCCATCTTGGCTTTTCCTTCTTCATCGTCATCGTCTTGAGCCGCATCAAACGCTGCTAGTAGTTTGGGTGCGAGCTCGGCTACTTCCGACCGAGTACGCTGCATTCGCGATTTTAGCAAATCCAAGAATGGTCAGTCAATCAGGGCCAGACATCAGGAGGAAGCAGCCTGCCTTTTCCGCATCTGTGTTTGCCAACGGCGGAGTCAGAAGGCGAGGGAGATGATACTCACCCGGACTTTCTTTCCTCCTTCAACTAGCTGAACCACGAAATGATCTTGCATTCCCTCATTTCTCTGACGCGTACAAATCTTCCACACTGATTCTGTCTCTTGATACCTGCTATCGTCTTGCTCGAGAGTCATCTTTGCTTCTCCCAGAGGAATGTTCAAAGTTGAACGACCGCTCGATTTCGATGACAACGATACATGTTCAGGAGCGGGCGAAGCTGATGCGAGTCTTCGACTTGAGGATCTTGTCGTTCGTGGTGGAGGAACCAGGTGCTTGGAATCATCGAGATGAGCTGAAGGTTCAAGTTCTGCGCTAGGTTCTGACGAAACTGATCGCGCCATCGTCCACAAAGTTGGGTCGCGCGATGCCTAGGCGTGCACGAACGAGTGACTGAGCGTGCGTGGAGGCTGGCGCAAGTGTGAGGGGGGCTAGAGAAGCAGAAGGTTCCCTTCGCACGCGACGCGCGCGCGCGCAATTTCGGCGCGTTCATTCGAACCGCGAACGCGACAAAGGAAATTTGCGCATGCTCTGCTTTCAATGTCTCTCAAGTCTATCCTGGCCTGCGAATCCTTTGATGAAGAACTTGAGAGATCTGGCACGAGCAGCGCAAGCCGATCGCAATAAATTTCTCAATGAAAGGAGTAGCATTGACTGCTCGTGTCCCTCTTGATCTGCATCCCGGGTCTATCCCTCAGTCTGGGAGCGTCCTTCTGTCTGACGGCGGTCAGCGGCGAGACCCTTGAGAAGGATGGACACGTTCAAACATCGAGCAGGGTTGGCACCTAGCGCTCAGTACAAGCAGGTCACACGATGGCTCTGCGTCCCTTACACGAAGCGCAGTTGTCATCGTGAGGACACGACGACACAAAGGCTCTTTGTGAACGTTTCGCATGTCGAGGTCTAACGAAAGCGGGAACCCCAAAATGACAGGATAAGTCGATTCTTTTCAATGGCAGAGGAAAGGATTCGGCTCACGGACGGAGGTCCGCACGGAAACAGCATGTTCAATGTACAACCTCGAGGAATGTTGCAAAACAAGGCTCGCGCCAGTGCAGCTTTGGATTCCTTCCTCATCGCCTGATGTACGACTTTCTGCTCCTCTGCGGTCCGTAGCCCTTCTCCCCCGCTACCGCTCGATGACCTGCCTCTTCGTCGTTCGCCCGCTCATACGCGACGGTACCCGTCTTGGCCTGATGTTTTGCTTCGAGTGCACGGGCTTTCTTCGCTCCAATGTTGACTTGCTGTACTCCGGCGGTCGCCTTCTTGATGGTCACGGGTCGAGTACCAACGTACTTGCCTGTCATGATGACAAGAGAGCTCGTCAGGGGGGAGGAGGTACAGCGAGACAAGGGCCGGCAAACAGAGGAAAGGGTTCGTGCTTACCATTCATTTCCTTCCAGGCTTTGAGGAAATCCTCGGGGTCCGAGTAACTGACAAACCCGAACCCTTTTCCCTTGTTGGTGTACTTGTCGCGGATCACTTTGCTCTTGACGAACGAAGGGAATCGAGCGCCGCCGAACGCGGCCGTGAACGCGTCGTCCGAAATCGCAGGATCGAGATCTCCGATGAACAGTCGGAAGTGCTCTGCGACGAGACAAGGTGTCAGGGGACCTCCTTCCTCGGGAGTAGCTCTGCAGGGTTAGAGGCGAGGGGGAAGAAAGGGAGGAGAGACTCACTAGGATCCCATTCGAGAAGAGACTGATCCTCCCAGACTTCTCCTCCACCCTTCCTCAGCACAGTCGTGCGCGCTTTACCTTTGCCTGGAGGACCAGCTGGGCGCGCTCCTGCCGCTGCCGAGTGGACGGCTTCGGGAGTGTAGATACTCGCCTGCTGAGCAAAGTTGGCATCGTCGTGCGGTGGGAACGAAGGTCCTGCGACGGGCCCCGCGACAGGAGTATACGCAGGGTACGCAGGGTACGCGGCGGGACCGGCGGTCGTCTGTGGCGCCGAGTACGCGGTGTAGGGAGTACCGCTCGCGCCTGCTGATGCTGTCGAGGGCCCACTCGCCGACGAGTACGCCGAGTATGGGTTGTTCGGTTTCGCGTAAGGGTTCTTGTACGACATGAGCAGTCGAGGTGGTGATGTACAGTAGACCGAGCGACGGTGAACGATTCGAGCGTTTCCCCCGCGCTGCTCTCGTTCTCGTCCCATCGTGTTCACCCGTTTGCCCGACTCGTGTGTGCGATCATGTCCCTTCCCTACAAGCAGTACGTCCTCGTCCACCCGTGTTCCATTCTGGCGACTACTACTGACTCGCGATCATGTTTCACTTCGCGTTCTCTCTCTCTCGCAGAGACCTGCCGCCGTCTGGTGGATTCAACCCGATCAAGTACAAGCGCAACTTGCCCACAAAAGGTCCTTCGGGAGCCATCATCTTTGGCGCGGTCGGTGCCATCTGCGCGTTCGGATTCTGGCGAGTTGGACTGGGTAACCTCGAGAAGCGGTAAGTCTCGATCCCGACTTGGAGCTGCTCCACCCGTCATGCCAGATCAAACTTACGTTGTCCCTCTGTGCGGTCGTGAACAGTGAGCTGCAGCGCGAGAGGGTGTGGTCGAGGATTCACCTTACGCCCCTGCTGCTCGCCGAGTCGGATCGGGATGTCTTCCGAAGGGAGCAAGCAGCACTGGCACGAGAGCAAGAGATCATGAAGGACGTGCCTGACTGGGAGGTACGCGAGACGTCCTGTCCCCCCGCTCGTCGCAGTCGAAGTTTCACTGACTCGGAATACCTCGTGTCGCTCGTTTGTGACAGGCTGGCAAGAGCTCTTACCACACGAAACGTTACACTCCCAACACGATCGTTGTCATCTAGTTTTTATGGGCGCCTCTGCCTTATTGTTTTTACCGCTGTCCGCAACGCGCTTCTGTCTCTGTCTCGCATGTCTGGTGTCCTTTCAGTGAGCCTTAAAGAGAACACCTCTCTCGCGAGATTGGAACCGGTACGGGTAGACGAGAGATTCTACAAGTCTCGTTTGACCTGCGCGACCACCTCGTCGACTACGACCTGCAACCCGAGGATCTCGTCGTGTCCTGCCCCAGGAATCTCAATCACTCGATCCGCTCCGACGATGCCGAGTCGATCTACGAGTAGCTGTTTGAACCATTCCCTGCCCTTCTTGGGGATCATGCCGTCTGCACCTGCGTACCAGATCTTCACGTCGAGCTCGAACCCAGCCTCGGTAGTTCGGATCCGCTTCAACCGTTCGAACCCTCGCTCGTATACCTCGTGAGCATCCGTGTCGACAGTCTCACCTTCGAACCAGTCCCACGTGACCCCCTTGCGGAGACTCATGATCGCTTCGACGCCCATCCCTTCCAACCCTTCCTCGATCGCAATCTCGAGCCCTTGATCGAGGAGTCCCGAAGGGTAGTACCGACCTCCAAACGTCCTCTGCGTGACAGGTTTCGTCATTTGGATCGCTTCGAACCTCTGAATCTGTTCCAACGGCGTTCGTTTGCGAGCGTTGCGCGTGGGCGTCGATGCTGTCCGCGAGTCGGTCCCGCTCGATCCTCCAGACGGTGCAGAGATCATACCGGCGCTCCATCCGACCCAGTCCTTCGCGATCCCCATACTCCACCCGAGGGGACCGATCATGCGTTGTACACTCGCTGCAGCGCCTCCAAGTCGATTCGTGAGCGCGGCAGGGAGGTAACTCGCGAGTCCAAAGGGGACACTGCCCGAGATGGGCGGTGGTACCCATGGACTCGTCAACAACCACTGCGTACATTCGAATCGATCCCGAGGGAGGTTCACGAGGGTCGACAGGGCGTAAATGATTCCGTTCGAATGCGACAGGAGCGTAAATTTGCGAATCTCGTGTCGGTCGAGCACGGCGAGGATCGTCTCGAAGCACACTCTGACCCTCAGGTCAGAAGGCTCGACTGCAGTCGATTGACCGCTCGAAGGTCGATCGATTGTCAACAGGCGGATCCCGTTCGCAGCGAACAAGCCGTCGAACAAGCCGGCAGCTATCCGGTGATGCCCGAGCCCATTGATCCAGAGTACGACTCGGTCGGTCGGATTCGTCGAACCGCACAGCGCATACGAAGCTGTGATCAGGGCGGAGAGACCGGAAGGAGTGAACGAGATGGTGTGGTGGAACTTGGGCGACTTGAGGTAGTCTTGTGGCGAGATGTACGCTTCTGGCACCTCGATCGAACACCTTGACGCAGACATGTCGGTCTCTACGCGACTCGAGTATACGAGCGAACGTGCGAGATGAGCAAACGTTGTGTGTGGGGGGTTTCGGCCGGCTGCGCACCTTTTTTCCGAAGGGGGACTGGCAAAGGGGAACTGATGGGGAGTGACACGCTCGAGCGTTGCGCTTGCTGATGCACAGTGAGCGAGCGTAGATGGACGAAGAGAATGAGCGGGCCGAGACATGCTCGAGCGTGAGCTCGCTCTGCTCGAAATCCGATTGAAGATGGCCAGGCACTTGCATATTTCGCACAGCGAGACATGACAAGCTCGAACTGCCTCTTGTAAAGCGCGAGATAATCCGCGGCTTCGCGAGCCACTGGTGCACCGAGTACATCGAGGTCCACCGGATCCAAGCGCGATGTGGCTCGCTTTGAACGCTGTCCAGCTCACTTGGTGCGGATGAACAGACTGCATTCACCGCTCGGGTGTGTTTCAAGGTAGGTGGAAGAGAAACAGAAAACAATAAGGAGAACAGGAAAGAAGAAGAAAGGGGGGAAACGAGGTCGCGGGTCGGGAGGAGACCAGCCGAAGCCTCCAGAGTCCAGTGGTCGACGTCGTGCTCTAGATGAATGCACGCTCGACCTTTTCGGTTTGCCAGATACTGTTTGTCGCGAACGATTTCGGTGCGATCGGTTCCGTCTGTCCATACGCGAATCGATCGTGGGAGGATTCGAGGGGCGAAAAATTCGATCAGCTCTGGTCTGAGTGAACACAGCTCTACTGCTTGTGCAGCAAGGGACGTACCGACTGCCCACGCAGAGTGCCCGTCAACCGCCTGTCGCGTTCCATCATGTTCTCCTCCCACGTGTCAAGGGTGTGTCGGGTAGGCTATACGAAACAACTAAGGTATTAGCTTGCAATTCGTAGCATGACTGACTCGCAGAGCGAGCAAGGAGGGTGAGGAGATCAAGCGAACCTTTCCCTCGTTGGTGATTCGTCGAGCGGCCGAGAACCCGGTACCGGTCACGGCAAACATGACGGTGAGAAGTCCTGATCATTTAGCGGATAGTCAGCGTGGTGATCGTGGGGACTGCGCGACGGCATGAGCCTGATGAGACGTACCGAAAGGAATGAGGGCTTCGAAAGGAACCGGCTGTCGCGCGCGCAATCAGGGGCATTCAGTATACGTACTACGGTACAGAAGACAAGGGAGTCCAGACTGACCATGTTGTCGTGAGAGGATAGCGGTGGGTTGATGTGAGACTCGCGCCGGTGCTTCTTGTCCTTCTACCCTGTCGGCTCTGCACTCACTTTCCACGTTCTGGTCTGGGTTGAACTGCCAAGGCTTTGGAAACGCTCAGCTCTATGCTCCATCAGGTCCGCGGATGCTTCGCTTCAGCCTCGCTCGGTTCGCTTGCATACGCTGCTGCTCGCCTTTTGCCATCCTGGATTCGCTCGGCTACCTTGCGTGCACTACGCAGTTCTGATCCACACTGAACTTGGTAGCTGCGGCAACCCTGTGAGATCCGACTGTAACCGACCGCGCCAAGAGTCGTCGACATGGTGGGAGTCGTGCCCCTTGCTCAAGCCGTCTACTGTTCCAACCCAGATGCCATAGCATCTTGTTGGAAGCTATGCCCTGCAGCAGACACCGTCTCGATCGGGGTCAGGCTAGGCTGTTACATCCAGGCGGTCGCATTCTTTGTCTTGGTCTTGGTCGCTCCAGACGAAGGCGGAGCCGAATCACTCGCAAGTCTACGCCGCGCGTGACTCAGTTCATGCTGAATTGAGCTCACTTCAAATTTTGTGACAGTGGCTGGGACTGTCCGTCTCGTTCTGCTTTGTCGCGTCAAACTACATTATGCTGTGGCTTGTAGGTTTCCCCTCTCTGCCTCAACCCTCGACTTTAGACTGAAGCGCCTTGATCAATAGCACATGATCACCATGCATCACACGGTCGTCGTCATCCTCCTGTCGCATCTCCCCTACATTGCGACCCTTTCCGGACTCAATTCCCTAACGTCCTGTAAGGTGTTCTCTTGCCTATGCCCTTCGAGCCGAGTACGCCATGCTCATTTGTCGTACGTACCTTCGCAGATGAAGTCCTTGGACCGGCAGGAGTTCGCTTCCTGCAAGGAGGCCTCATCTTCAAGGCAATCTCGACGGCCATACTATGGGCGCTTTGTATTTGGGGGTACGCAGCCGGCAAATTGCCCGACTGGCTACACTTTCAATTCAGACAGGTCAACTGTCTTGAACAGACCAAGCTCGTGCTCTGGTTCGTGCCCATCTCGAGATCTCAAGGCATGGGAAACGTCGACACCTTTTTACTCGCGAGCTACGTAGGTCCGAGTATCAGTTTCAAAACAGCCGTTCGTGCGGAAATGCTCACACCCCCTCTTTGCCTTGTCAGAGCATCTTCTGGTTCCTCGTCCTCTGCGCTGGGTCGTATTGGTCCTTGATCGCTCCAATCGTTCTCGTCAAGAGAGGTGGTCATCTACGCGACCCCAAGAAGAAAAAGATTCGAGGGTTCCGACACCGTGAACAACATGACGAGGACGGGAGGAAGGACAAGCATCACGATCGGGACGACCCGTCAGACTACACTCCCGAATCGGAAAACGTAAGCGGTTTGTCTGTGACAAACCAGCGTTCGGTGCAAACTCGACTCTGATGCAGCTTATCTCCAGGGCGAAGAAATGTTGCAACTTGTCATGCGCTCGCAACCCAAGAATAGACCAGACCGTCGCAAGGTGGCTCCCTCGACATCGCTTTCCGCCTCTGCGTCTCGAGACGGCTCTTCCTTCTCTCTCCCTTCCTATACGACCGAATCTCGAGGTGGTCTTCAGGCCAGCGACGTGCGAGGGCCCGAACTGGATCAAAGGCCAGCGACCCTTCCATCTGCGAGTGATGGTATGACCGCACTCAGCACTTGGAGCAAAGGAGTTCGTGGTACAGCTCAAGATGCCCACCTGCGATGGACTCGACGTCAGACTGAAAGTCGTCACCACTTCATCATTGTGAGTTTCCAAAGAAAAACAGTCTTTCCCTCCGGGTAATTCTCTTGGTTTCGAGCGAAGGATTTTGATTCTGATTCTCAATATTTTGCGTTGATCAGTGGCCAATCTGCGCATTGCTCTTGACATTCGCAATCGTGACCATCGAGTTGCAGATGGCGATGAATGATGTGTTCCCCGGTGAGATGGCACTAGACTTTCCAGGAGTCTTGACCTTCTTCCTCGCACTTCCTACCGTGAGTCCCGAGGAAATCTGCCTCTCTCCCCGCCCCATTGAGAATACGTTTTTCTCTGACCGACTTGTTGGATTGCACTGCTCTTTGGGAAAAAAAGGCTTGGGCAGTAGGAAAAGCTCTTCGAAGGATTCAAGAGGGTAGGAGGCCAACTCCAAACGAGAGAGGTGATCGATCTTTCCTCGAACTCGCACATGTCAAATCTCGAAGCCGGAAACACCGGAGTCGACGATCGAAAGCGTTTTCTGTAGGACATGCTCATCAAAGGGATGGGTACGGTACTCGGAGAGATGGGTATGATTCTGAAGGAACTAGCGACCGAGAGGTCCAGCGTTCGAGCAGGTCGTTTGTGTAAGCCGAGGTCAGGGAAGCAAGAGAGATGATGTCTCGTATCATGAATCAACGGCAATGTGACGAGATGTGAGCTCGAGATCACATGGAGCGTCCGCATGACTTAGAAAGGAACCTTGCTATCTCGCATACCTTTCTGGCGTGCGCGCAAAGCGAGCCATGCGAAAGAGAGACACAGGACGAAGAAGAAAGAACGTTTTCGTGATCCAATTGCGTACAATGCGGAACGTCTAGTCCAATACAAGCAAGCTGAAATCACGGTGCGAATTCAAACTCGAATCGTCAAAAGAACGGCATCTAGGGTATCGTGAAAGAGAGAGTCGACGAAACAGTTCGACAACCGTGACGTGACATCCGTTGCGATGAAAAGTAAATCGTGAATGAAAGCGAGGGAATAGTGTCTATGCGCAAGAAGCTGCGGGGAAAGAGCCGCAGGACGGATACCATATACGGCGCGTGCAAGATTGGGAAAAACGAAAGGAGTCGAGAGGCGGGATCGCATCGAAGCGGGCTGACAGTAGGTATATCGGGGGACTCGTGCAAGGTTGTCGGGTTTATGCAATAACGCCGAGAGCAGCGAGAGAGAAGGCGAAACCGGTGAGGGCAGCGTCGCGAACGCTCATTCGGACAGCGAACGAGGTCTTCTCGCTCTTGGCGCTCTGCTGCTGGGTAGAGGCCGAGGCGGTCTGGTTCGCTTGCAAAGAACCGGACGACTTGGAAGCGCCAGTCGAGGCGGGGCCGGCAGAAGTACTGGTAGAACTGGGGAGCGCCGAGGAGCTCGAGCTGACGACAGCGGCGGAAGACGTGTTGAATGGTCCGCTTCCGATCACGAACGAAGTATTCTTGCTCGGGTCGTCGTTGCTCTCAGCGTTTTGGTACCAGCGGGCGCCCCAGAGATCGGGAATGCTCCTGTACGACAGACTAATTGATCAGCAAAACGCTCCGAGGTAAGCTGTACATCGATATCGACTCGCCTCGCATCCCAGCCGTTCGACTTGATGCCGGAGAAGGTGTTGACGAAACCAGCGACGGGGTTCGGTCCCGACTCGTGTTCAAGACCGATGACTCCAGGCGACTTGGGACCAGTTTGCCATTTCTTCAATTCGGCCTCGAGACCGGCGAGTGTTCCGGGTCCGTAGCCAGGGCAGGGGTTCGCGCCGCTGTCGACCGAGTTGAGGCACCAGTCGTCCGAATCGATGTTCCAGATAACCGAGGTCAGACCGAATACTTCTTGAGCAATCGCGCTAGGAAGGTTTGACGAGTAAGCCCCCTGCGTGTGCGAGACAGAGATCAGACGCGGGCCGGATAAACTCACCGGACACGGTTGTCAATATCGCCGTAAGGTGGTCGCCAGTAAGCGGGTGCGAGACCAGAGTAGTCGTAGATGATCTGAGCGGTCCATCCGAGTTCTCCGAGGAGTTGCTCATCGGTAAAGGTCGTCATGTAGCTGTGACTCCAGGTGTGCACTGCCAGGTTCGCGCCGGATGCGACGACTTGCTTGAATACGTCGAGGTTTTGAAGAATGGTGGTACCAATCAGGAAGTGGGTCGAGCTCTGGTTGTTGGCCTCGAGCAGCTCGTACAGTGCAGGCGATGCAGGTGTCGGTCCGTCATCGAACGAAACGCCGTACATGCCATCGGGCGCATCCGAAATGTCGTACTCGCCAAAGCAGTGAGCGACTGAGCGCGCACGTGTCAAAATCGCGCGTAGATCATGAATGGATTCGGGATCGGCGAGGAAGTGCAGGTCATGCGCGAGCAAGGTTCTTTAGTTGGCTTTTCGAGACGCGTAAAGAGAGGGACTCGGGAAAGTTGAGTGACGGAGGCGTACCTGTCCACGAGCACACTCCGTTCGAGCCAGTCTTGACGCCCGGCGCGTACGCGATGTTGCCATCTGCACCGAGGGTCGACGGGGCGTCACCAGGGATCTTGCCGGCCGCCTTCGCTTCGTTGTATTTCTGGATCCATTCCGGTTTAGGAGCTGGTCCTTTCGTTCCGGGTTGAGGGTCTGTTTACAGGCGAAAACGCGTTCAGAATGCCTCGACCCTGCTCAATATACATCGTGGCGACTCACACTGAGAGGGAACGGGCGCTGGAGACGCGTCGGAGAGGGTATCGGAATCAGCGGCGTAAGTCCGGCAGAAAAACAAGGTCGCGTTTGAAATCGCAGGGGTTCACTCACTGGCAGGTGCGCGACGCTCGAACGAGTGCGCGGCAGCAACAGACAGGAGAGACAGAAGAAACGGGAGGGACAGCATCGTGCAGATCGAGGGCGAGGTGTGAGCGCCGAGTTAGGAGTTCCGGGTGAAGAGGAAGGCGCGTCGAGACTGGAACGGGTGCCGCTACTGTCGATGGCTGATGCCGGATAAGCCCAAGAAGGATGTCGAACGAGGGTGAGGGTCGAGCACGAGAACGCAGAAGGCAAGCGATGCGAGAGAGTAGAAAGGCGAGCACAAACCGAGACAACTCCGCAAATTCTAAGAATATGTTTGGGTAGCGTCGTTCACACCGCATGTTTCGCGCTTGACCGCGAATCCTTGGCATCTCGAATTACGCCGATCGCTGCTCAGATGGTACTGTAATACTGGTCCTGTATTAGAAACGCCAGCCATCCAACAACTACTATAGGACTCAGCCAGCCCAGTCAGAGGATTTTCTTGGACGCCTTCCCGAGCTCCTCATGAGTGCGAGTGAGTGCATGCGCTGGGCTCGCTACCCCGCTCGGTTGCGCGAGTTGCCATGCTCATCGACCTTCATCGGACGTACTCTTCCTAAAGTCCGAGGCATATTGATCGCATCTTGCAGATATTCACGTCGATGCATCCAGCCTGCAATCTATTTGTGCCCTGCAATGGCTGTTCTATAAATTGATGATATGCGCAATAAGAAAAAAGTTGGATGAGGTAACGCGCACAGTTTACCCATCTTCCTCACTACATATCGGCCCTGGCGATCAAGATGAGCGTGCGCCAAGCTCTCCACTCTGCAGTGCGGCAACATTGGCCGTCAATAGCGCGAAAACCCGTCGCCCAGCTGTCGGCCGGTATTTCCTCGACGTCCAAGAACCGCGAGCCGCTCCTCTCTGAGCAGAACCCGATCGAAGCAGGCAAAGAGAATGAGGCAGTGACGAGACTCGAACGGCTGCTCAAGGTGTCCGAGCGGCTCGCGCAAGGTGCTGGCAACGCGACCGTTCCGCTCAGCATGAAGGGTCTCGGAGTCTACTCCAAAGACGGCGTACAGCAGCACGTCATGCACGAGAGTCTCGAAGGACTGCAGCCTCTTCCGACCGAGCGCAAGATGGGTGATTCGTTCTGCTCGATGGAACTCAAATTCTCCGAAGACGAAGCCCTACTCGAAGAGTTTGTCGGATCGTACAGCAAAGTGCGCATGGGGGCTCTGCTCGAAAAGTTTGACTGGCTCGCAGGTAGCTCTGCTGTAAGTTTCGCAAATCTCTGGGCCGCTGCCTCCGCCAAGACTGAATTTGACCGTATCGCTCGGATTCTCCGCTGCATACAGTATCAGCATGTACTTCCAAAAGGAGTTTCCGTTGCCGACGCTGCCAAGTACGGGTTCTACCTCGTAACGGCTGCGGTAGAGCGCATGGACGTGCTTCGGCCACTTTACAACCCTGACGGTTCCGTCCCGGACCTGCGTCTGACTGCCCATGTCGCCTATGCCACAGAGTCGTCGCTCGAGGTATTTGTTCGGCTGTCGACTATCACCAAGACCCCGCTCGAGTCGTCTACGATCCTGATCGGGCGGTTCACGATGGTCTGTCGAAGCGCGAAAGGAGGCAAATTCCCCGTGCCCAAATTGGTCGTCGAGGGACCCGAGGAGCAGGAAATGTTCAACATGGGACGGGAACTCCGAGAAACAAAGAAGAAACGAGCGCTCAAGAGTCTCGAGAAGATTCCACCCAACGCAGAAGAAGCCGCCATGATGCACGATCTGTTCCTCAAGAACGCTCCACTATATGGTGCGTCTCGAACTTTGCTCGGTATATCGCTGGTGAACTAAAGTTCCGAGCGACTTTTCTGTTATAGACCGCAAAAGCGCTACTCCTCCTCACATCGTCTTCATGGCCGACACCCGCATTAGATCGGCGTCTTTGATGCACCCTCAATACCGTAACTTGCACAACAAGGTCTTTGGTGGCAAGCTCATGTCTCTCGTGCGCTCGAAATTTCTTCCTCTCGAGCGAAGATCGGGAGCAGTGTGAGCTCACGGGTGTAGCTTTGCTTCGGACAGGCTTACGAAACGGCTTACTCGACCGCCTGTTTGTTCGCGCGCTCGCCGGTAACCTTTGTCGCCCTAGAGTGCGTTACAGATCGAGCTTTGATCGACTGAGCGAAATTCGACAACTAACCTGCTCTTAACTTTTTGACAGTGAATTGCAATTCGCACAGCCCGTCGAGGTTGGATCTTTACTCGTACTCGACTCGCGCGTGACGTTCTCGCCCATGTGGGGCGAGCACAAGTCTTTCCACGTCTCGGTCGAAGCTGCGACTGTCGACCTGTACACTGGCGACAAGCGCATCACCAACACGTTCCACTTTACGTTCTCTTCCGACAAGAAGCTAGATCGCCATGTCCTGCCCCGAACTTATCGTCAAGCGATGCAGTGGCTCGATGCTCAGCGCCGACGCACACTTGGGATTGAAGTGCGCAAAACGTACGAGTCGCCATAGAGCGAACGTAGACACTGTTTCACCAAGACCATAGAATATAGATCCAAGTTCCCTGCGAGAAGCATCGCGGCGAGCTTGAGATAATTATTATGCATTCCTCTCTCGCTCCTCTCTCGCTTCGTCCTCGACCTCTTTTCGCCTCGAACCGCTTTACGAGAGATTTACGCGCAGACAACTTCGGTTAGGGCAAGGGCGAAGCTGCCTTCAGCTCCGAGTGTGCTAGATTGGACCCACTCTCGCGAGCTCATCGTTCAACATTACGCATGCATCCGGCTCATCAACCTCGACCACGACCCCCAGCACAGCGCGCACCTTCATCACGACTGACTGCACTTCCGACGCCTCTCTCGCCACGTCGATCGAGGCCGAGTGCGCTCGCTGCGTCCCCCGCGTCGGCTCCGGCTCCGCACGCTAGTCACGCGTCTCCTGGTCCTGTACCCGTCTGGAGTAGTGCGATACCTCCCGACACACCTCCTCTCGGCATCGAGGAGCAGCTAGGAGCGTCAAGCGTGCGAGAGGATGAATCGAACAAAGTTGCACGTGAATACGCGCAAAACGCTGCATCGCCGTCCCCCGAGTTTATCCCAACGTCGACTGCGCACAAAGCTCAGACGATGGCATCTATCCACTCAACCACTGGCAACGAAGCAGGGATCGTGGAGCCGCGTGTGCACATCGGTCCAAATCATGACGACGACCATCATGACACCCAGCAAGATTTACAGGCCGCAGCGGTGGCGCAAGAAGGGAAAGCGTTTGTCCTTGATGCAGAGCTACTCGCGACCATGAGCAGAGAAGAGTTGGAGAAAATGCTGAGCGAGGCGGATCGCATCATTCGCGATAAAGAGCAAGGCAAGCACTTCAGATGATCCACATTGGAAAGCCAGTGACTGACTCTAGTTTAACCGAAATGCAGAGCTGTCCGTGTTCACAACGGCGGGAGAAGGTAAAGTTGTAGCCCCTTCTTTCCTCTGGTCTGCAGAGCTGACGCAAAAGCCGTTCCACAGGCCTGTTGAAAGAGTACCACAGTCTGCGCGATCGACACGAGTCGCTTCTCTCCCGACAGCGGTCGACATCAGGGGCTAGCATCGCCACTCTCCGCCCATCACGACTCTGCTCAGACACACTCTCACCTTCCTCAGCCGCAGACACCGGATCGCAGCGCGGGTCGAGAATTTCTCTCGGAGCCATAAGCGCTAGTGCAGCTCATCACCGTCGAATTTCAAGCGGACGGACAGGTATCGCGTCATCGTCGAGCTATGTCTTCTCGTCCTCTTCGAGCTCAACGAGCCTTGGTAGCGCGAACGCGACACCACCACATTCGATGAGATTTCCCCCCACAGCCGATTCTGGATCTCCTTCGTCATCGCCGACAACGCTGCGGACGCATAGACTAATCTCGTCGTCTTCGGTCGCCTCTCTGTTTGCGCCCCCGGCTCGGACCGTTTTGTCGCCCAAAATGTCCAGCACGAATGCTGTCGACTCGCAGGACATCGAACGCCTCAATCATCTTAACTATTCTTTGGCGCAGAGAGTCGAAGAACTCGAGGCAGAGTCGGAAATCAGCGAACGAGAGGGGCGGAAAAAGCTTCGAAGACTCGAGAAAGAACTCGTTGCCCTCAAGGAGGATCTCGAACACAGTGAGGGCAGGAACGTTGCGCTCGAGCTCGAGAATCAGGCGAAAAAGAAAGGCAACAATGGGAGCAAATCCGGAAGAAACAGCAGCGTCGTTACTGAGGACAAACAGGCAGAGTCCGACAGCTCTTTGAGTGATTTCACAGCTGAGATCGAGCTTGGAGAGGCAAGGTCGACTCCTCGTAGTGAGTCTTCCTTCTCCAGCCGCGCAGTTACGACCTCGCCCTCGCCGTCTCGATTCCTCGCTGCGCCCTCCCTGTTGCGCTTTCGCTCTCCCGGCAACAGCTCGTCGAGACTGCGCGCGGTCTCGTCGACCTCATCCCTGGCGTCCCTTCCGCGAGCCCCTTTGTTTGACCTTTCGGTCCTCGACGCTCAGCAAGACGAGCTACTGAACCAGCTAATCGCCAAGATTGACGAGTTGCAAGACGCGAATGAGGCGATCTTGGAAGAGCGGGAAGATATGGAGGAAAAGCTCGAGATTGCTCGAGAAGAAGTCAGAGAATGGATGGGCAAATGCGAAGAGCTCGAAGATCACCAGCACAAGATCGAATACGGTGCGTCTCTCTCTCTCTCTCTCTCTCTATCGACCTGTACTCGAGATCGTAGCTGACTAAGGTGCTTCGATAGATGGGACGGATAGACGCGCGATCGGCTGGCTTGATGACGAAAGTGCACGGCCAGAAACTCGGCTCTCTCGCTTCAATGTTGATCAGCTCAACAATCCTCGATCAGGCTCACCAACTCCTCCGTCAAGCGTTCGACCCGAACTCGGACGTAGCCTCCGGAATGAGTTGTGCGCTCTCTGGCCCGAGGACGCTTCTACCGCGCAAGCTCTTGACGACGCCGATCTGACCGATGAGGACGAAGACGAGGCCGAAGCAGATCCGTCAGCCTCAGTCATACTTCCGGATACGACCCTGTCAAACCTACATGTTCAGCGCATCCGACGTCATAATCCTCGCAGGACAATCACACCTCTCTCGTTCGCTCAACGCTCGACCTCGACAGCGCACAACTTGGTTGCACCAGGATCCCTCGGACATACCACACTCGATGGTCCAAGCTATGATGCCCTCGCGAGGCGAGCCGAGGAATTGGAGCCAGTTTGGGCAGATGAAAGTATCCCGGAACGAGCTCGTATCGCCAGCGGCAACATGGGCAAGCAGAGATTGATTGCACCTCCTGGCGCCGACGCGAATGGCGAATCTGGCGACTCGCGACAGCTGCGCAGCAAAAAGGAGCGTCGCGATAAGAAGAAGAGCTCCCGCAGGAAGAGCAAGCACTTGGGCCTCTCGGATATCCATTTCGGCAGCGACGAGGAAGAAACCGACAACGGATCGACCTCACAAAGTCGACGCACGCTCGCATTGCGCCGATTGGGTCTCGAAGCATCCTCCCGCAACACGTCTCGCATGTTCCAGCGTCCCGAGTCGGAACAGCCTACCGTTCAAGACTTGCCCGATGAAGAAGACGATGCCGATTCCATCGTTTCCTCAAACTATGACCTCCTGGACAATCGTGATAACCTTGACTCGAACGACTTTTATCCCATCACGCTTCGAGCTCGCTACCATCCTCGAATGCTCACGCACATGATGAGGGACAGGGCGATCCGACACGTTGTGACTTTGATCACCTGGTTGCGTTTCCTCATCGTTCTAGCCATGGCTTTGAGCTATGCTGTATATCAGTACGTTCTCACTCTCTCGCAATCACGCACGAATGTAAAGCTCATCAGCCTGCATCATCTTTGTCAGAGGACCGCGTAAGACCCTTGGTCTCGTCGACGGCCGTCGAAATCTCCGCTGAGCTCGCTACGTTCTGCACCCCGACCCACCTTATCTGTACGATTCAATACCCAAGTCATCCACGACCATCACCATACCAATTCTCGTTCTTTCCCGATACTTCTAGCAGCTCGTGATACCTTTCCAATGATTCTTACGTTTCCATCTCTTCACTACCCATCTTAGATCAGACCCGGAATCTCTCTTTCTTGCGTCGTCTCGTGAGTATTATCCTAGAATGTTCTATCAAGTGTTACAGTCAAGCGACCACGTATAGATTAGAGTCAAGCGAGCAAAATGCCAGAAAATGGTTCAACAACAACGGGACCATATACAGGTGGAACTCTGGCCATATCTCTGGGACACGGCATTTCAGACGCCTTCGATTGCGGAAAAGTCGATCGCGTCGTCGTCGTCGAGGAGAGCGTCGAATTCGTCCTGGATCTCTGGCTTGACGTCGTCTTGCTCTAGGATAGTGGGCTTGACGTCGTCTTCAACCTTGACTCGCTTCCTCTCAGGCTCTTCTGGTTCCGCGTCTTCGTGCTTGAACTCCTCTTCTTTGACGGGATTGGCAGTGTGCGTAAGAAACCGTCGGAGGTCGAGGATCGTGATCATCCTCATCTCGGCCTTTTTGCCCCATCCATCCGAATCAGGTCGAAAATCCAGGTAGAGACCGTATCCCTGCCCATGCAGACATGTCAAAACTGTGCGCGTTCGACATTCTCGATAAAGGACCAACCTTGTCATTTAATTCGTTCGGTTCGAAACTGTTTGCGAGTAGGCGCATCGCACCTGGACGCGAGATCCCTCGAATCTGTCAGATCTTGACGAGTACATTGACGAGGTAGTTTCTGACTGACCAATGACTGCGCCCATTTGCTGTCTGAAAGCACTCTGAACGTACGCGAACGCCTTGCTGGGCTCAGCGACGACTCCGTTCGAGATAGCTCTCCAACCAGAATCGTGCGTCGATAGAACCGGTACCTGCAGAGATCATACGCACTGGTTAGATCGATAGGCGAAGCGGAAACCCTGTAACATTCAAATACCTTTCGACCCATGAGCTCGACGAATGGTTGTGACGAGCCAATTTCGTCTTTCAGTTCTGATTCGGGTTTGAGACCAATCGAGACCGCCTTGGAGGTCGCATTAAGATTTGTGAATACATGTGCTATGGTCGCGAGGTAAACTCAGCGATTACTTCTCATTCTATGCTGCAGGTACAGTCCAGAATTGGGATACTCACCGATCGAGAGTGCCTCTTGTCGCGAGAAGCCAAGCCTCTCGCCGACTACAGTAGCCCACGCCGTCATGACGGGTGCTCGATTCACGACTACCATTTTGTGGCCCAATCCCTGACAATGAGATAGCCGCGTCAGTGTTCAGAGAGCCCTGCAGGACGCCTCCTTGCAAACAGCACAGCTTACCTCCTCGTAATCGATTTCGTCGAAATCCAAGTCTTGCTCTACTTCAGATACCTTGTCGTGCTTGGACGGCAACGGTTTGTCGAGGTCAGACTCCCTGCCTCGCTTCCGCCTCGACATGCCTTCATCTCCAAACTCTGGCTTTGAGGGACCTTTGCCCTTGCCTTTGTCGCCTCGTCCGAGTGCGGTCAAGAGCGACTTTCTCAGGTCCTCGTCTGCAACGCCGATCCTTGCCAGGTCTACACCGGTGATGGTTCTTAGTTTGAAGTGCGACGTGTAGCCTGCTGGAATCAACTTGGATGCGAGCTGGATCGCTTTCGACATGTCGAGGTGAGGACTCGAGGTCAGCAGCTTGAGCAGTGCCGGCAACGCGAGTGGACTCGTGTCGAGCGAGAGCTTGATTGTCGACGTATTCCGTGGCGGCATGACTCGAGCTGTCTGATCACTTAGGCGGAGAGAAGCAATACAGGTGATGAAGTCATTGAAATCTCATCTCCTTCCCCTGTCCGACATATACCGTCGCGTCTGGACACAGCTCGCAGCCTGATTGCTTGTAAATCGCCACCTCCACCATTCCTTTTGAGCCCATGTCGCTATCGAGTACCACTTCCTTGCTGCTTCCAGCACCTTGCCGGCGGGATTTCCGGCAGTTTATCAACTTTACCTGCAACCTCCGGGCGATTTATATCGCGAATTTCCCCAGTTCACTGGAGCATTGCGAAGTTTGTCGCTATGAATTGGGATCGACCGGTTTCGTGTCGCCTTGTAACCTCTTCTCAGATACATTGAGCATTTTCTTGAACGAAGCAAGTCCGGTTTTGCAAGACGGGAAGAATGTAAGGGACTAGTTCATTACGACATCTGATCAGTCAAAGACTGTTCTCTGGACAAGCAAGATGGAAAGAGAGGAAAAGATCTGAGTCAGGGATCACGAAACTTGAACCTTCTTTGCTCTGGCTTGTTGCTCTTCACGCATTCACTGAAGTGCTGCAAGCCAGGTCCGCGTTCTCCTTTAGCTCTTGTAATGGCACCGTCGAGATACTGCAAGCCAGCCCCATCCTTTTGGCCTTTCTACTCAGCGTCCTTGCGCGTTCAGAGCCGCGCGAAAGCGAGCTCTTTCTCTTTTAGAAATTCGTCAATGTATAGACATTTCACGACTAGCCCATTACTTTGTATCTATACAGATTCCTTATGAACGGAGCCTCTTGCGGTCGCCGATTCATTCGAGCTGCCCGAATTTGTGGCTTGTAGCCCAGCACCTTTCTCCGAATCGAGCCTGCGCATAGCTCCACGTTTGTCCTCGTGCACGTTCTCGACATGCTCGATCGCACCTCCGTTCCGTTGTCGAAGTTTGCCAGCTCGAAGGGCAGTCGCGAGTTCGGCATCGAGTTGTTTGCCAGTGACATGAGGTCGGTGCTTCGAGTGCTTGACGTAGCCTCCGAGCGCCGGGTCGCTGTACGCCTCGGCAAACACGAGACTGATCTCCTCGAGGCTGCGACCGCTCGTCTCGACGAAGAAGAAGTACACGCCAGGGACGATCACAAAGAGGTTGATGATCGCGAAAACGAGGTAGAGATAGTTTCCAATGTTGGCGAATCCTGGAGGCGTAATTTCGACCACACAGAAATTGAAAAGCCAATTCGCGCAGGTTGAAAGGCCGTTGACTTGCGAACGAATCTCGATGCTGGTCAGCTCGGCTGGATAAAGCCAAGTTTGCCTGTAAATTTTCGGATCCTTGCGTTTGTAAGTACGCCTTCACAGGAGCCAAGATTGAAGTCAAACTGATGGAACTCACCCGAGCCATCCGAATGCGAACGATGTGTTGTAGACGAAATACATGGCGACCGCGCCCCATGCTGCACCACGATTGCCCTTGTCGCTGTAGTAGACCAAGACGCACGCGGCTACAAATGCTAGTCCGCATCCGAATGCGCCCCAGATCATCGTCGGGCGTCGTCCAAGTCGATCCACAAAGGTGACACAGACTGCCGCCGCAAGGGCGTATTCAGTCGATAGCACGGCGCCCATGATGCGTCCCATCAATTGCGAAAGTCCGAGCGTGTTGATGAAGAGATAGCTCGCGTAATACGACACCAGGTTAATTCCAGTCACCTGCGAAACGCCAGTGTAAGTCACAAAACCCAAAAGAGAGCAGGAACGACATACCTGCTGGAAAACTTGAGAGACGAAGGCCAACGATGCTCGACGGAAGTTCTGCGTGGGACCATTCGTGAAGAGATCTCTGAATTTGAATGCAGAGGCCTCTGCATTCGTCGCTTGAGCAGCATCGATCATGCCGTCGATCTCGGGGTCGTTCGGGTCGAGTCGGTAAATCTTGGCGAGGTTGACGCGCCCCTCTTCGATGTGACCGTGCTTGATGAGCCAACCCGGGGATTCCGGGATTCCGAAAAGCAGGACGACCGTGAGAAGCTACGCGTGAAGCATTCTGTCAGCTGCGTTCCTCTCGAGATCTCAGACTCATAATATTTGGCTACGTACAGCAAAAACAATCTGGAAAGCGATCGGGAATCGCCATGAAAAGGAAGATTGTACAAAGCTGGCACACGTTGTCCAAGTCAGTCACTCCACCGCTTTAGAAGCTTAGAGATAGATCGTCAGAGCTTACTATGCCCCGAGACCGATCCAGTATGCGACAGCGATTCCGACAGCGATGAGTGTACCCGAAATGAGCACGAGCGATCCTCGGATTGCCGGAGGCGCAAGCTCAGATTGCAGCGAGGGGACCGTCGCTGTGTTGAAACCATTTCCGACTCCACAGACAACTATATCCAATACAATGTCAGGGACGAAAACTCCATGTGAGGCAAACAGAGAAGGAGAACTCACTGCGTCCGACAATAAATTGCCCGAGAGAGTATGAGCTAGTCATGACTGTCCGGGAAAGTCAGTACATGGCATTCGCTGAAAAGCAATGATTGCAGCACCTACTGACGGTTCCGATACACATCACCACCATTCCGAGGAGGATTGTATTTTTGCGACCGAGCTTGTCTCCAATGAAGATGGCACCAATCGCACCAAGGAGACATCCGATCTCGTAGATCGAAACGGTGATACCACTGACATTCGGATCCTCGACTTTCGGAAAGACCTATTAATTCAAACGCATGTCAGTCATGAATATTTTGCGCGCGAAACCGGATGGGGGACAAGGAGGTCCAACTTGCATCAAGGAAATAGCTGAGGTTGATCAGACCACTCATGACACCCTGGTCGTATCCGAACAGAAGAAAAGCGCATCCTGCTGTTGTCGATGCTAGCCAGACGAGCGAATTGCCTTCAAGGTTACGCAAATACAGTTGCGGAACGCGCCACATCTCGTTTGTACGCAATGGAAGTCTCGAAGGAAGCACTCGAGAAGGTTTGAGAAGAGAAGGGGAAACAGGCCGGAGCTAGCTGGCGGAGCACAACGAGGAGCACCGGCAGTTTCGCTCGCGCCGGATACATCCTGACGTGGACTCCGCGCCCACACGATTCGAATTTTATGCCCCGACGGCGAGTCTCGGATCAGCCGATTTTTGTGTTAAGCCTGATCATTTTTTTTTTTTGTAGAAGGGAGATGATCAAGATGCGTGGGCAGTTCGGAAAAAAATCGAGAGAAAAAAATAGACGGCCGCATGGCGCTGACGTAATTGGCCGTCCCGACGCGCTAAAAGGTCGGCGTGCAGGGATCTCTCCCCCACGGCTTGACGCGCTAGCCTTCTGAGGTGGACAGACTGCCGCGCATATGTATCGTAGCTGATTACAGGCGGGGGTCAGCTGTTCATTTTGTCTCCCGTCGGAGCTCGCGGAACGGCACAAGCGGACAAAAGACTTGGAGGTGCATTCCACAAGTTGTACAGTGACTTTCTTGGCCTCAGAGGCAATACTCAAGTGTGGTTACAAGCCCCACAGCACGGCACCAGCGATTTGGACAGAGCGAAACAGGATTTCATCCTGCTCGACAAAATCGAGCCTCTCGGCAATTCTCGCACTATTGCGCCTGCGCAGCCCGCCTGCGAGACTGAGATTGTGCAGCGTGTGCGAGAAGGAGAGAAGGCTCAATTCCTGCGGGTAGGCAGTCCGGATCCAGCCGGTTTTGACCCATTGAGAGAAGGAAGTAGGGAAGGCCTCTTGGCGATCTTTGAGGACGCTGCTGCGACAGGCTGAAGAAGAGATGTTCGACGACTCGTAGGAGCGGCTGACGGTGGCATGACCGTAGAGCTCGCGGTTGAAGTCTTGGGTCGAGTTGACGCCAAGGCCCGGTTGTCTTCGACTGAACCTCCTCTTCTGTGACCTGAACTCGCATCGCTGATCATAGACGAACGCGACCTAGTGATACCGAGTTTGGGTCCATCGGCATCGATTCTGTTGTTCCCGACCGAGTTTGAACGCCTGATCCCGGATGCGCCTCCTCGATTCGGGGCAGGTTTGGCGGGCGAAGCTGCCTGGCGCAAGAGCTCTTCCTCCCTGACCTTGCGCTCAACTCTCATGCGCTCCAACCGAGCTCGAGTCGATTCTTTGCGCTCCCCTGGGGTCTTGGGGGGTTCAGCCTGTGTAGGACGTGAAGGGGCCGCGAGATGAAGAGGAGAAGGTGCGGGGGCGAGCGAGGACCGCTGAATGCGGCGGGTTGTGGTCGAGCCGGGACGAGCTGAGGGCGTCACCATAGTCGAGGACATGCGCGAGCTTGAAGGGGTTTCCAACGCGATCAAAGTTCCTACATTGCTGGTCGCGTGCACAGGCCTTCTGACGGTTGAGCGCGGGGCGAGTTGAGGTTGTGCGGAAACTTGAGGCGTTTGATCGAGCAGTGAAACGAACCTTGGTCTTGCCGGCTTTGCTGTCGGAGTTGCGGGGATACTGTAGAGCGAATTTTGCTGAGCCGCCCTCAATTCTGCCATCCTTCTCTTCAGTCTCTCGGCGCCAGTCTCACGATTCCCTGCACTGGACCCTGCCAGCAGGATCGACTGATTCTCGATCGTGAGATCTCCCGAGAATGCGAGGGTCTGGTTCTGGTACAGCAGTGAAGGTTCTTCCATGCCCATGAGATCGACTTCGTCTTGCGAACCCCGAGAATCAGTGATTGTGCGAGTTGAGCTGGAGAGATCGGTCTCGCTTCTGTCGGGTTCGAGTGGAGCTTGCAAACACAGTTCGATAGTTCTCGTCGTTTCAGGAGCCATGACTGCGTTTGGCGGAAGTTGGTTCAAGCTGCTTAGGGGGACAACAGTCAGCTCGATTCGAATAATCCACTCGGCATGTTGCTCCTCACATGGCTGTGCTCGTATCACTTGTCCTGTCAGCGCCTCGCGCATCTTGTCCCAACAACTGCGTAAAGCCAATCTCGGACGTATCGAGATCGGCAATCGATCGCTCTAGACCAGTTGGGTCGCTTGAATGACAAGCCTTGTTCGAGGTAATGCTGACGTCAATCGAGTCTGATGATCTTGCTTGTCGGACTCGAGCTGGTCGGGGAGTTTTGCACTCGTTGATGAAAGATTGGCTCGACTTGTTCAGGAAAGAGTGTTCGTCGTGGTCTTCAGGCCTCGGCAGGGGCAAGTCGAACCGAGATTGGTCTTGTGTAATGCAACTAGCTGATTTCGGAATCGGATCAACGCGAATGAAGGGGTTCCCAGGCGCAGAGAGCGGACGAGGTCGAGCGTTCGTTGCAGAATTCCGAAGTTTGACAGGAGACACGAGTTCGGGGGGCAAGATGGACGACGAGGATCGCGGGAGGGTTGAAGTTGCGACATGGGCTTGGTGAGGATCGAAATGTCGTGGCAAGGTCGACTGGTTGAACGTAAAACCCTCGGTAGGTTGAGCCTGGACGAAGCGGGACTGACTCGCGAGCAACGAGACATCGTCCGTGCGCCTGTGATTGAGAAACATGGTTGACAGCCCGACAGAGATGTCTGGTTCAGACGCGTCTTCGTCGGCGAGACGTCTCGGTTCTTGTCTCTCAAGTTCTTCCTCCTCTTCTTCCTCTCCGATCTGCGAGAGGTTCCCCGGGCTTGTTGCAGCGACATAGGGACGATCAAATTGTTGACTGATCATGACTGATTCGTCATCGTCCTGGAGTAGGAATGACCCGGCCTCGTCCTGGATCAGGCTCAGATCGACTGCGCTGATCTGGACGATCGAATCTCCTGTCGGAATTCGAAACTGGATGAGTAACACGCTTTCTCATTTCTCACAGACGTGAAGACGTGGGCAAGTTGGGCGGACCTTCTCTGCTGCTGAATGGGCTGCTCGCGTTGATCGCCTCTTTGACCGGAGAGAGCGACGGTCGCCTGTTCGCGCTCTGTTCTTCCCTGATTTTCGACATGACGCTCCACCGTTTGCCCTTGACACATCGACGCGATGGAGATTCGTTCTCTCTGTCGTCGCGGGCATGTCGAGGAGGAGAGTCTTGGATGAACGAGACGAGACCTCCCTCTTCCTCCAGCTCCTCCCGCACTGTTCCAAGGCCTGAACCCCCGTTCGCCGTACTTTCGAGGCTGAAGTTGGGTGGAAAGTCTGAAAACGAGTCTTCCAGGACGGAGAACTGGCGGGAACCTTTCGAGCGACGCTGAGCGGTCGACGTCGGAGGGACAGGGGCCAAGAGCGTGTGTCGTGCGAACGATACTTCATGGGGTACTGGAGCAGACGACTGGTATATACGAGCAGCTGGAGGTGAAGGAGAGGTGGAAAAGTCGATCAAGGGAGGCTCGACCGCGAGAGGAATCGCAGAAGATGCGAACAAGGACGAGAAGGGCGAGTTTGACATGACCTGCCATCGAGAACGCAAAGTCAGTCGAACGCTATCCGGAAGCAAGTCTCATCAAGTGCTTACGGGGTCTGCAGCGCTGCGAGAGGGCGAGTTGAGAGGGTCGAACTCCATGTTGGATGATCTCGCCTGAGTCTGGAGGCACGAGATTTCGACAGGGATCGCCGCTGGGGTGCTTCTATGAGCTATCCCGATCGTGGGAGCGTGATCAGCCGCGCGCTCGCAAGTGTCGGGTAGTGGGGAGGGGACGCAAAACATTCGATTTCCGGAAATATCCTCTCCTCCACCTCGTCATCCGACATCCTTGTTTCGTTCCGATACGCACTATTCCCACATCAGCACATCTCGTTTTCTCTCTCTTGAGCAGCCGCCGGACCGTACAACCTCTCGAAGTCAATCCGCTTGACCTGCCTCGTCTCATCATCCGCTTCACCGCCCCGCTGCCTAGTCCATAGACTCGCAAGCGACATGGTGAGTACAACTCGCAGACGAACGAGCGCCTTCCCCACCGAGTCTAGCTCTTGATATTGTCGTTGAACCCGCAGTCTGTCACGCTGCACACCTCGCATGGAGAGATCAAGGTAAGCTCTCGAGCCTCGTACAACTAGTCGCAGAGAGTCAAGTCGATGGACCGTTGACCGTGAACAAATTCGCTGTTGCAGATCGAAGTGTTCTGCGAAGCCGTACCCAAAACTGCCGAGGTACTTGCTTCTCCTTTGATGTCGAGCTTACTAGTCGGCTCACCCGATCATGTCACCTTTCAGAACTTCCTCGCACTAGCAGCATCTGGCGCCTACAATGGCTGCCTCTTCCACCGGTACGAAATACGTGCTCAGAATGCCTCGATCCAGTGACTGACCTCCGCTGCTTGTCCCCTGGAATGGCAGGAATATCAAGGGCTTCATGATCCAGACCGGAGATCCAACAGGTACGGGCAAGGGAGGTCAGTCGATCTGGGGTAAACCGTTCGCAGACGAGGTTCGAGGCACTCTCAAGGTAAGAAATCCAAACAATTTCGTCAATCTCGTTGTTTGACCCCTTGCCATCCAACTCGTCGCTATTTTGTCTCAGTTTAACGCGCGGGGGATTGTCGCTATGGCAAATTCGGGTCCTGATACAAACAAGTGCGCCCTGTCTCTTTTGCTCTCGCTCTCGCTCTGCTCAAAACTGACAATCTTGATGCGACTAGAGCGCAATTTTTCATCACTTGTATGCTACTCGAGGCCGTCAAGAGACGTTAGAGATCTTTACGATTGACGGATGTTTTTCTTTGCGCAACCAGACGCGAAACAACCACACCTCGACACGAAATACAGCATCTTTGGCCGGTGCGACCCAATTCCCCAGATCACCGGCTCTAGTGACCAGCTGACCCGATTCTTCGAGCGACAGGGTGATTGATGGAGGCGACTCGACCCTCGACGCAATGGTGCGTTGATCCTCACCTCCTCTTCTCGCTCGTGCGGGTTTCTTCATACGCTGAACTGTCTTGTCGTCATACGGAATGTAGGAAAAAGTGCCAGTGAACGACAAGTACCGACCGACACAAGCTATCAAACTGGACAGGGTGAACTCTTTTTGAAAAGCTCGCTCGTTACTCGAGATCCACCCAGGCTGACGATCCATTTTTCTCGCTTCAAGGTCGAGATTCATGCAAACCCGATAGCCCAGAAGCAGACAGAGTAGAGGTGCGAAACTTTTTGCAAGACTTGAATGCGCACCAACGCCTTTCAACGACCTCGCAGAGAGAGAGAAAGGCAGAGCATTCAGGGAAATCCCGAAACAGACAAAGCTACATGACGATACAACCAGTACTAGCGCCGTGTCTCCAGTTCCTCAATCTCCTCGAATTCGAGGAGGAGACCAACATGGCCGAATCCGACATGCTCCGAATCCTGAATCCTCCTGGCACATCGCTAAAAGACGCAATTTGCGACCCGCTTTGACCTTGACCGACTTGTTGCTTTTGTTTCCGCCTGCGTTCTCTCTCTAGATCGGCAACATCGACTTGTAAGTGCGAGTAGAACGATCTGACAACGATCCTGTCCGGATCGCATTCTTCCAACCCTCGCTTCGTAGGTTTGTTCCTCGAAGCCGATTGATTTTCTTCCTCCTCGACCGAGTCTTGAGTCGTCGGAATGTCTTCGTCTTCTTGATCGTGGTAGAACCCAACCGCTTGACCAGTCCACCAACCCCTCGATCCAGTTCGCGTTCGAATCCAAGTCTCGTCAATCTCTCCTCGACTGACCAACCTTCTTGCGGTCATTCGATTGTCGAGGATCGACAACTTTCGAATTTGGGCCTCGTCTGGAGTACGAGCGAGTTGACGTGCTTGGACTAGCCGAATGAATTCTTTCGAGGTTGAATCCGAAATGTCGGTTCCGTCCGCTTCCAATACTAACAGTCGAGTGCATTGCCTTACAAAATCGGAGATCGCTGCGTCCGAGAAGGACGAACATGCGTTGATGATCAAGCATTCGAGAGTCGGGGACGGTCCCAGAGCGACCAGAACCGGATCGTCGAGTTCGACTCCATCCTCGAGATCGAGTTTGATCAAAGTCGATCTGACACTCTCCAAGAACCGAGACAAGTGGTTTGATCGGTCGAACGAGCGAGGTAGGCGGGACAGTTCGAGCGTGCGCAGGTTTGGAACGAGCGATTGAGGTACGAGTGATGACCGTGATGGAGTGTGGAAGTACGAGAGTGCTCGGGATGTCAGCCCGGAACACCCTGTGAGGTTGAGGTGTTGAAGGTGTGCCAAGACGCGCCTAGGGCCGTCGCTTGTTCTAAAGAAGGGAGCTTGAGAAGGTATCTCTGAACCCGGATAATCTGGCGGATCTTGCAAGTCAAAGATGCGCTCAAACACTCGATCGGTCAAGAGAGGACTGAAGTTAATGTCGACCACGACGAGTTCGGGATGAGCCGTAAAGAGTGCATGAGCTACGGCGTCAGTCATTTGCGCTAGGTTCGCCGCCTTGACAACTTGCAGTCTGAGGTCCGATCGTCGATGTTCTTGACATAGGTTAAGTAGCGCAGGTGCTGCGAGGTTCCGACATCGCGAAACGTTGAGCGAGGCGAGCTGCGGGCAGGACCGAGCGAGAGTCGAAATGTGTGAATCGACAATTTGCGGTAGTGCAAACAGCGTGATCGCTTGCAGCGAAGGCGAACTCGAGAGGAGCAAGCTTATCGATCGCGAAGACAGTGACAGGCATCCTGTATTTGGCACTCATAGTCAGGGCCTGCAAGCTTGGACAGCGAGACCAGACTCGCCTGTCAGATCGATTGTAGCCAGTCTCGTCTTTCCCTCGATATGGAGACATCCTGCGCCGTGTATGATGCTTTCGAGAAGCTTGCTTGTCACGGTCTTGCCGGATCCTCGCAGGTCAAGAGTCTTGACGAATGCGCCGCTCTCGTCAAACAGTCTGGCTAAAGCACCTGACCGTAGCGCATCCGAGCCAATTAGACGAGTTGATGGTCCATCGGGCCAGAGTTGACCGTCTAGAGCCAATGCTCGCCAGCGTTTCGAAACCTGCGAACCGGGGGGCCTGAGCATGATCCGATTTGTGCTCGAGGAGCGAGACGAGCGCTCTTACCCTCGATATCCGAACGAGCTCACGACGACCTCGAGCTTCGCCCTCACTCCATCGTTCTCTCGCTTTCTCCCCTTTCCACGTGCCGTCTCGCACTTCCCTCTGCCAATCGTCGCTGCATACATCGAGGAGCGCCTGCATGACCTCGATTTGTAGCTCGTATGGAAGGTAGTATGCGAATTGATCAGGTGCAGCAGGTCGAACGTCCTTTGGTGTTGAGGGAAAAGACGTCGTTAGGGGCGATGGGATTGCAGTCTCAAAGGGACTCTGTGCTGGAGACCCGTTCGAGTCGTACCAGACATCGGCAGCGCCTGGGTAAAACAGGGTCGGTGCAGATTGTGATCGACCTCGCGACTGAGCTCGACCTAATGCGATGGCGGAAGCGCCCGCGCTCGGCTTAGCCACGTGATCCGAAGTGCAACGACTAACGTAATCCGGGCTCGTATCGGCGCCGACGGGGTCTCGAGACTTTGCGGAATACATGCGCGAGCGCGGCGGAAAAAGGGACAACTGAGAAATCGAGCGAGAGAACCTTTGTCTCCGCGTGAAGATCAAGAGCCCATCCGTCGACTTTTCCACAGGCGTCGTCGATGTTTCTCGGCGAGCAGCTCGCGGATACTGAGTGGTAGGAGTGGGCGTCGTAGCGCGTGGAAGATTCGTCGCCTGCGCGAGGGAGCCTGCTACGGCGTTCTGGGATGAGTCGCCCCAATTTGGGCTCGAGGTTTCTCGCTCGTTTTGCGTTTGCCTAAATAGTCCTCCGTATGTATTCGCTTGGGAGAATCCGGCGGCACTCTCCACCTGTGCGCGATCGGAAGCGATGTGCGCACCGATGCGTGCTCTTTGACTGGCATGAGCGTCGCCTGCTCCATTCGATAAGCTCAAGGCGTCGTTCAACGCGAAGTCACGACCGCTGGTGCCGTCAAGCCTTTCGTTCGTGCCTCCCTCGGCATCGACGTCGATGTGGGGCAGGAAATCGCGGAGGGCTGAATGCCGGGCGAGCTGGGCCATGGCGAGGCTCGGTGGGCAGCGATGTAGAAGGTTTTGCTACAGACAGATGTCGATTGGGCGCGGGAGAAGAGCTCGAAGAGGTGACTGAGCATTCGAACGAAAAAATTCGGATCGGAGCTCTCGCAATTGCAAACGCAGTCGCCTCTGTCGATTTCGCTGCGATAGCTACAAAGGAGTCTGGAAGAGGCTTGTGCTAGCCGCGCTACCATTATTAGAAAGATAGGTTGATTGACGAGCAAGGCATCGAAAAGTTACAAGTCGTAGAGGCCGCTCTTCCACGCCGGATCTCTGGGTAATCCATTCTTGGGCTCAGACACCGCCACAATCGGGAGACGAAGGTAACAGGTCGCAATGTGGTGCGGACCACAGTATCTGTCTCACTCAGGAGTAGAGCAGCGATTCTCAATATCTGAGCTCTGACTGTCATTCGACCCGATGCGCGGCTCAAATCGCAGCGCAGCCTGCGAGGTAGACAGTTTCCGAGCATTCAGCGCTCGAACTACAGTGTTCTCGCCTGGAAAGAGATCGAGCACGGACCATGCGCGAGTACCGTGGCTAAATATCTAGTTAATGTTCGTGAAGTCCGTAGTACACTCGAATCGCAACAGATTCGGGTCTAGCAGACCAGCCTAGCATTGTATTCCGATTGAAAACAGGGCAACTCGACCAGTGCGAGTCGCGCTGACTGTTAAGTGTGGGATCGCATGCATTGTCCTCGAAGCCAGCAACGGGCGCGTCGTGCCAATATTGTGAGCAATCTACCCGTCTCGACGATGTCCGGTCTCCCTCAACGTCGAACGTCCAGCAAGCAGGAAAAACACACGCAATCGCGCTTCGGCCCGGCCGCGCGCGCGCGACCCCGAGGAAATTAACCTAAAACATAGTAATACGATGCAAAATAATAGTCGAACGCGCCATAGAGCCGGAAGGATGTTTGTTTGCACGTGTCGAGGCCGGTAATACATTGTTAGGCAAGAGGCAGAGTGACCGAGAGTGCATTGTTTAGCGAAGTTGTGGAAAAAAAAAGACGCGTGTGACACGCGCGCGCGAGAGTCGAGGCGCTCGGTTTTGTTCCACCCACTCCTCTCCCTCAGCGCGCGCACGTCGAACGAATCGACTGCTGGCCTGACGCGAGTACCAGTGCCAGTCTTGCACGAGCACACCCAGGCGCCAGCCCTTCGCACTCACCTCGTGTGCGCTCCCGCCTGTCTCTGCCCAGTCGCATCCAAGATCGAATCGCGGCGTCCGACCCTTTCCCTCCCGCTCTTCCTCCGCCTCTCGCTCGATCGCCTGCCTGGCCCTCGCCAGCATGGCTTACCAGCACCCTCAAGCGTCGCAGGGCTACTCGCGCCCTAGTCCTGATCCCAACAACCCCTTTGGCTCGAACCACGGCCATCACGCGCAGGGCCCCCTCGGCGGACACAGCTACGAGTCGGCAGAGAGCGACGAGTACCAACGGGACCCCTACGCGAGCGAGGAGAACGTCGGTGCGCGAGGTAAGCACGCTGCCCCGCTCGCTAGTCACCGTGTCGAGCGACGCGATTTGTGCGGTGCATCGCCGATTCCGAGCGAACCGACCTCGTCGCGGTCTTGGCGCGGCACGATCAACGAGCTGACCCCGCCTCGCTGTGCACCTGCAGATGGATCTCAAGAAGGCTACTACGCCGGCGGGTACCAGCAACCGCCCGGCCCGTTCATGGGACGGAGCGATTCGCCCGCCGGATTCTCCGACTACGAGAGCTCTTCGGGCAACCACGGCTCCGGACCGTACTCGCGCTTGCGAGAGCCCTACCCGGCGTGGTCGAACGAGTCGCAGATCCCGCTCTCGAAGGAGGAGATCGAGGACGTCTTCATCGACTTGGCCAACAAGTTCGGATTCCAGCGCGACTCGATGCGCAACATGTATGATCACCTCATGATCCAGCTCGACTCGAGGGCATCGCGTATGAGCCCGAACCAGGCCCTCTTGACGCTGCACGCCGACTATATTGGAGGTGAACATGCCAACTATCGCAAGTGGTACTTTGCCGCTCAGCTCGACCTCGACGACGCGATCGGTCAGGCCAACAACGGCGTGGCGAGGCTCGCGCGCAAGGCCTCGCGCAAGGCTGGCGTCAAGTCGGCCGCTGCGACGCCCGCAAGCGTCAAGACGCTCGATTCTGCGAAGCAGAGGTGGCAGCAGGCGATGCACCAGATGTCGCCGTACGACCGAGTCCGGCAACTCGCGCTGTACCTGCTGTGCTGGGGTGAAGCTGCTCAAGTTCGATTCGTGCCCGAGTGCCTGTGCTTCATCTTCAAATGCGCCGACGACTACTACCGATCGCCCGAGTGCCAGAACCGGTCGGATCCGGTCCCCGAAGGCCTCTACCTTCGTGCTGTCGTACGACCTTTGTACCGATTCATTCGTGATCAAGGGTACGAGGTGCAAGACGGTGTCTTCGTCAGGAGAGAGCGGGATCACGAAGACATTATCGGTTACGACGACGTGAACCAGCTCTTCTGGTACCCCGAGGGCATCTCTCGTATCGTGTTGTCCGACAAGGTAAGCGTTGGCTGTTCTGGCGGCTGGCTCGACCTCGCGCGAAAGATGCTGACACACTTTGCCACTGCACCTGCACAAAGACTCGCCTCGTCGACATTCCTGCCGCCCAACGGTTCATGAAGTTTGACAAGATTGAATGGCACAAGGCATTCTTCAAGACGTACTATGAACGTCGTTCATTCCTCCACCTGCTCGTCAACTTCAACAGGATCTGGGTCCTCCACATTTCCATCTTCTGGATGTACACGGTAAGTCGGCGCCTTCCTTTCAGAATCTGGCGCGAGTCTGCTCCGTCGCTCTTGGTGCTGACTGTCTGGCATTTCCAGTCCTACAACGTGCCGAACATCTACACCCCGTCTGGTCAAACAAAACCGCATGCCCCCGTCCAATGGTCCGTCGTCGCCCTCGGTGGCGCTGTCGCTTCGCTCATCCAAATCCTTGCCACCGCCGCCGAATATTCGTACGTGCCGACCACTTGGAACAACACGTCTCACCTCCTGCGCCGAATGGTCGCTCTTTTCGTCTGCCTCGCCGTTACGCTCGCACCGACCATTTACATCGTCGGCTTCGACCAAACCTCGAATGCCGCGCTCATCGTCGGTATCGTCCAGTTCGCGCTCGCTGTCACCTTTGTCGTCCTCTTCTCGGTCGTGCCGTCTGGTCGTCTCTTCGGTGATCGCGTGACCGGCAAGTCTCGCAAGTATCTCGCCTCGCAAACGTTCACAGCCTCGTACCCGACGCTCTCGGTCAAACAGCGCCTCGCATCGATCGGACTCTGGGTCCTTATCTTCGGCTGCAAGCTCACCGAATCGTACTTCTTCCTCACGCTCTCTTTCGAGAACCCGGTCCGCGTCATGGTCGGCATGAAAGTGCAAAACTGTAGCGACACCCTGTTCGGCAGCGCGCTCTGCCGGAATCAGCCTGCGTTCGCTCTCGCCATCATGTTCTGCATGGACCTGAGTCTGTTCTTCCTTGACACGTTCCTCTGGTATGTCATCTGGAACACGGGTGAGCCTTTTTTCCCTGTCTGCTCAGATGGTCGTGGACGGTTGTGCTGATCAGCCATATCACGCTCGACAGTCTATTCGATCGTTCGTTCTTTCTCGATTGGTCTCTCGATCTGGACGCCCTGGAAAGGTGAGCTTGCACGTCGGCATGTCGTCCAAGACCAGAGCTGACCTTCCAACCCTGCTGCAGACATCTTTGAACGTCTTCCCAAGCGTATCTATGCCAAGATCCTCGCGACGGCTGACATGGAAGTCAAATACAAGCCCAAGGTTCTCGTCTCGCAAGTCTGGAACGCCATCATCATCTCGATGTACCGCGAGCACCTCCTCTCGATCGACCACGTTCAACGCTTGCTCTACCATCAAGTCCCGAGTGAGCAAGATGGCAAGCGCACTCTCCGTGCTCCCATGTTCTTCATCTCGCAAGATGACAAGGTAAGCGTCTAGAAGTCATTTCTTCCTTTACGACTGCAGATCGGAGTCTGACGGATTTCTTCTTCGGCTGTCTTTAGGGTCTCAAGGCCGAATTCTTCCCTCCCGGTTCCGAAGCAGCTCGTCGTATCTCGTTCTTCGCCCAATCACTCACAACCTCGATTCCCGAGCCCCTCGGTGTCGACGCCATGCCCACGTTTACCGTCCTGACTCCCCACTATTCGGAAAAGATCCTCCTTTCGCTCCGTGAGATCATTCGTGAAGAAGACCAGAACACCCGCGTCACGCTCCTCGAGTACCTCAAGCAGCTTCACCCGGTCGAATGGGACAACTTTGTGCGCGACACCAAGATCCTCGCTGAAGAGTCGGCCGATCTCGACGAAAAGGCAGACAAGAAGACGGACGACATTCCTTTCTACACGATCGGATTCAAGTCGGCAGCTCCCGAGTACACCCTCCGTACCCGTATCTGGGCTTCGCTTCGCGCTCAAACCCTCTACCGCACCGTGTCTGGCTTCATGAACTACTCCAAGGCGATCAAGCTCATGTACCGTGTTGAGAACCCCGAGGTCGTCCAATTGTTCGGCGGTAACACGGAGCGCCTCGAGCGCGAACTCGAACGTATGGCCCGTCGCAAGTTCCGCTTCCTCGTCTCCATGCAGCGCTACTCCAAGTTCTCCAAGGAGGAGGTCGAAAACACCGAGTTCCTGCTCCGCGCGTACCCCGACTTGCAAATCGCTTACCTCGACGAAGAGCGTCCTCGCAAAGAAGGAGGCGAGCCCCGCATCTTCTCGGCGCTGATCGACGGTCACTCTGAAATCCTCCCGAACGGCAAGCGTCGCCCCAAGTTCCGTATCGAGCTGCCCGGTAACCCGATCCTTGGAGACGGCAAATCCGACAATCAGAATCACGCGGTCATCTTCCACCGAGGCGAGTACATCCAGCTCGTCGATGCGAACCAGGACAACTACCTCGAAGAGTGCCTCAAGATCCGCAACGTGCTCGGCGAGTTCGAAGACTTCCACGTCTCGAGCAAGAACCCGTACACCACGGACGGCGCCAAGGACTTCAGCAAGAACCCCGTCGCGATCGTCGGTGCGCGCGAGTACATCTTCTCGGAGAACATTGGTATCCTCGGAGACGTCGCGGCCGGCAAAGAACAGACATTCGGTACCCTCGCGGCGAGGAGCATGGCATACCTCGGCGGCAAGTTGCACTATGGTCACCCCGATTTCCTCAACGCCATCTTTATGACCACTCGCGGTGGACTTTCGAAGGCTCAGAAGGGACTCCATCTATCGGAGGACATCTACGCCGGTATGCTCGCGAACGAGCGTGGAGGCAAGATCAAGCACACCGAGTACTACCAGTGCGGCAAGGGTCGCGACCTCGGATTCGGCACTATCCTCAACTTCACGACAAAGGTCTCGTCCGGTATGGGTGAACAGATGCTCTCGCGCGAGTACTACTACCTCGGCACGCAGCTCCCGATGGATCGATTCCTCACGTTCTACTACGGCCACCCGGGTTTCCACGTCAACAACATCCTCGTCATCCTCTCGGTCCAACTGTTCATGTACACGCTCGTCTACCTCGGAACCCTCAACAAGCAGCTCACGATCTGCCGCTACACGAGCGACGGTCAATTTGTCGGCGGTCAAGGAGGATGCTACAACCTCGTCCCGGTGTATGACTGGATCAAGCGCTGTGTCATCTCGATCTTCATCGTGTTCTTCATTGGTGAGCTTCTACTTCTCTAGCTGACGCTTACCCATTCAGTCATACTCACGACCTTGCGAGTGTCTCAGCTTTCCTGCCTCTCTTCTTGCAAGAGCTGACGGAACGCGGCGTCATCCGCGCCGTCATTCGTCTCGGCAAACACTTCTTGTCACTGTCGCCAATTTTCGAGGTCTTCTCAACCCAGATCTCTTCGCACTCGGTCTTGTCCAACTTGGCATTTGGTGGAGCTCGCTACATCGCGACCGGACGTGGTTTCGCGACGACGAGGATCTCGTTCGCGATCCTGTACTCGAGGTTCGCGGGACCGTCGATTTACCTCGGCATGCGGACTCTTCTCATGCTGTTCTACATCACCCTTACTCTTTGGATTCCTCACTGTACGCCTATACAAATCATCTTCGCGACGGCCGAATGGGAACGATTTTGCTCACTTTGCTTGACCTGCAGTGATCTACTTCTGGATTTCGATCTTGGCGCTGTGCATCGCACCGTTCCTGTTCAACCCCCACCAATTCTCGCTTGGCGACTTCATCATCGACTACCGCGAGTACCTACGCTGGATGTCTCGGGGCAACTCGCGTGCCCACGCCAATTCGTGGATCGGCTACTGTCGTCTTTCGCGAACCAAGGTTACCGGATTCAAGAAGAAGAAGATTGGTCACCCCTCGGAGAAGCTCTCGGGCGAAACTCCTCGAGCAAGCTGGCGCGTCATCAGTAAGCTTCAAACCTTGTCTTTTCTTCATAGCCTCCTAGCCTACTAATTTGAGTTTACGCTATTCATCAGTCGCCAACGAGATTCTCGCACCCCTCGCTCTGGCCACTATCCTCACGGTTGCGTATCTCTTCGTCAAGTCATTCGCTGACCCGTCGATCGACGCGCTCCTTCGTATCGCCGTCATCGCCCTCGGTCCGATCGTCTTCAACGCTGTGCTCTTGATCGTCCTCTTCTTCACGTCCCTGTTCGTGTCGCCTCTGTGCGGCGCCTGCTGCGGCAACTTTGGTTCGGTCATGGCTGCAATCGCGCACGTCGGATCGGTCGTCGGCATGATCGCGTTCTTCGAATTCCTCTGGGTACTCGAGCGCTGGGATCTTAGCCACGCCGTTCTCGGCCTGATCGCAACCATCTCGATCCAACGCTGCATCTTCAAAATCCTCATCGCGGTCGGTATCTCGCGAGAATACAAGCACGACGAGGTGAACCGAGCCTGGTGGACCGGAGTGAGTTGCATCTTCCAAGTCCTTCTTCCGACTAGGCCGCTGACTCGGTCTTTTTCTCTAGAAATGGTACGGTCGCGGTATGGGCGCGTCTGCCTGGACTCAACCTGGACGCGAGTTCGTCGTCAAGCTCTCCGAGATGTCCTTCTTCGCCGGAGACTTCCTCGCAGGCGTAAGTCGCTGCTCATGCCTCTCTCCTTGTGAAGGATCCTGACCCTGTGTTCTTGACTACAGCACCTCCTGCTCTTCTTCCTCGCGATCCCGTGTCTCATCCCTGGATTCGCGACTCTTCACGGTGTTGCGCTCCTCTGGCTGCGACCTTCGAGGCAGATTCGATCGCCCATCTTCTCCGTCAAGCAAAAATCGTACGTTTTCCTCGTTCGAGCCGAACTTTCCTACAGGCTAGTTATTGACGTGGCAACGTTGTGATCAACAGATACCGTCGCAAGATTATCGCGAAATACGGTGCTCTCTTTGCGCTCATCTTCGCCATCTTTGCTGCGTTGATCGTTGCGCCTCTGATCCTCCACAACCATATCACCTTGGCGTTGGACGGCGTCAACCTCTAGACCTTCCTTCCTCTCCTCTCTCGCAGTTGTAGCATTCGATTTCGTCCTTTCGCTTTCTCTCTCTCTCCCGCTTCTCTTTTTCGCACTTTCTCCTCCACGCCGATCGCTCATGGCCAGCACTGAGGCCCACGCGGCGCTCGTCTCCCTTCTCCTGACGTTCTGCATAGACACTGCCTCCATATCACGACTCGAACTCCCTCCTCGACGTTTTCTCTTTTCTTGCTCACGCCTGTTCCCCTTTGTCAAAGGGGATCGTGTTCAGTAGCTTCTATACCCCTCTTGATCTTGCTTTTGAAACACCTGCATCACTGCGCTTGCGCAATCCGACCGTGTCGTTTCCCTGATGCGAGAAGCGAGTTGCAGTGAATCCAGCGCGGCCGGGACTCGGCGCGCGATTCCCGCGAGACGATCGAAATTGAATGCGTTCATCCCTTCGCATCATCTGCTCGCCCTTTCCCCCTTCGACTCAATCCGCTTGAAACCCCAAGAGTCATGTCTCTGCGTACGCCTCGCACGCTAGTCCAACCCGCAGTGCGGACGTGGCTGCGATCCCATTCGTCTTGGGCATCGACGCCTCCATCGTTCGTGCCCAACAGCCACACTTCAGCCGATACTCGAATTCCGTACGGAGTACCTACCGAAGCGTCGTCGGCGTACCTCCCTCGGAAACCCGGAGCATTGCCCGATGCGTATCCCGAGATCGATCCTCGCGCAACTGTCGAAACTCCCGATCTGAACCCAGCTCAGCGTGACATCCTCGAAAAGATCATTCGGGTCGATCAAGCTGGTGAACTCGGTGCGAACTACATATATCGAGGTCAACGAGCGGTGCTTGGACTCGGAACCGACAAACGTACGACCGATCTCGTTCAGGTCTGTTCCCGCTCTTTTCCCTCAATCTTCCGCATTGTCCATGCCAAACTAACAAGATCCTCTCGAAACATCAGGCAATGTGGGACGGTGAGAAGAAACATATTGCCGCATTCGACAAGCTCATTACGCAACATGCCGTGAGACCTACCGCTCTATATCCGGTATGGAAAGCCATGGCGTTCGGTCTCGGAGCAGGGACCGCGTTGTTGGGCAAGCGTGCAGCGATGGCATGTACCGAAGCGGTCGAGACGGTCATTGGAGAGCACTACAACGAGTAAGCGTTTCTCAAAAACTTCTTCGCGCCCTAGACTCGATCACTGATTCTTGTGATGTTTCCAGACAACTCGATCTTCTCGACAAAGACTTTCCCGATCACCCGAGTCTCCCGTTGTTGCGCAAAGTCTTGACCGAGTTTCGAGATGACGAACTCGAACATCTCGATACTGCCGTTGAGAACGAAGCGCAACAAGCTCCAGCGTACGCACTGCTGAGTGCTGTTATCGCGGGAGGCTGTCGTTGGGCGATTGCGGCGACCTCGAAGGTGTAAGAGGAGCAAAGTGGAAGAGCCGGTCCATTGCCAATGCACGCCCCCAGTCAAGTCAAATTCTCGGAAGTACGAGGCTCGAAAAGCGGATCCAGTCCGAAGCTGCCTAGAAATGATGTTTGGGAGATGTATTACAACATGCACAGATGCACAAAGAGTATTCACAAGTTCTGCAGTGGGAGAAGGGTCGAGAGGGATATCCGTTGTCGACAGAGCGGGCATTCAGACTGTGCGATGTAGCGTTACAGAGTTGATTAGAATCGGAATCTGGATCGCATGAAAGCAGAACGTACCTTTTCTCTCGCCCAACCGACGACGCACTCCCAGCAGACTAGTTTTTACGCGAATGTGAGGATCAGCTAAAATGCAGCAGAAGGCGAAACGAGGCTCGGCTCGGGACCAGCTTACAGACATGTCCGCATTCCGTTGCGGTACTATCTCGGCGTGTCCCGAGACACAACGTACAACTCCGTTCCGAGTCGTCCTCATCTGGATACGGAGCGAGTTGTTCTGGATCTTCTGGATCAAACACGACCGTCCGCAGGGGTTTGCCATCGACGAGGAATTTACGCTTCGTCTGCTGTTCCTGCAGTCGACGTTGCTGTTCGAGGTACGCCGGATCGGCGAGCGCAGCCGCTTGTTGCCGCCGACGATACGCAAGGATCGCGCGCGCGACTATTTGGACGGCCATGAGCGCTCCGAGTACTTCGTACGAAGATGGTGCGGGAGTCGAATTGGGGCTCATCGCGCGACGTCCTTGCATCGAGACCTGCAGAAAGCGTTCAGATTGTACGATGCATCAGTCGGGTGTTGCAGTGACGAAGAGGTGGCTGGAGCGCAGGTCACGTACGAAGCGGATCCCGGCAACTCGCTTGCTCAGGTTGTAGTAGCGACCAAAGAGGTAGAACACGGTCAGGTGCACACTCCGCAGGTAGTCCTCGGTCAGGGTCTCGAACGAAGGCAGATCGTTCGCAACCGAAGCGAGGCGGTCGAGGATTCGTTGAACGAGCGAGCCTCGAACTGGAGGGGGAGCGCTCGAGGCGAAGAGCGAGTCGATGTCGGCTTGAGCAGCACGAGCGTGGTCGTTCCGGGCGATGAGAGCACGGCGCGCGGTTGCATATGCGCGCGCGAGACAATACGGCACGACGACGTGCAGCAGGACGAGAGCGGCGCGTCGCTGAGCACGAGGCAAACTCAAGGTCACTTTAAGCGGACTGCATTTAAGAGCGAGCAGGGAGAGTGGCACGTACTGCTCGAGAAGGAGGTTTGCGGCTCGCGGCCTGATACTGGAGGATGTCACAATATTCTTCGCCGAGGGTCTGCGAGCCTGAGCTCCGAGCGTCTAGTCAGTCGTCGAACGTCCCGCCGATCGGAAGCTGACGAACCTAGGAGGGTGGTCAGGGCAAAGTAGGCGAGACGGCTGCCATGATGGAGCTCTTTGGACCACTTCTGCAGCCAGCGCGTGCCTACTTGCGAAGTCGCGGTGTCAATATACGACACTGATTCGAAGTAGTGTCAAGATGGCTGACCAAGGAGGGACCGAGCGACATCCTCGACCTGCTCGGACAGTTGCGCGAGGTAGTACAAGTCCTTCTGATTCGCTCGCACTGCAAGCGCAGGCTGCGGTCAGCGATACAGCTTGCGTCTATAGAGCGTACGATCTCGAGACTGACCCATCTCGGGCTGTGCAGCATTGGCAAAGAACGGAACCCGAGCCGGCGTGCGCGGGGCAGACGATCTCGCCTTGGCCGCAACGAGCGCGGGCTCGGGCATACGAGGCCCTTCTAGAGGTTGAACCGATGCGATTGATGACAGCGGCGTGGCGCTCATGGTCGTGCACGGATGATGCGAAGGCGTCGGATGCGCAAAGTTGCCGAACCCGCGCCGCTTGCCAACTTGCGCTGATGAAACATGGAACGCCTCGTTGCTGAACTTTCTTCCGCTTACCTTGTCAAGTCACGCATCTTGTGCTTCCGCCGCGTCCCTTCGAGTCCCCACCTCTTTCAAGCAGCTGCTCGCAACTCGCTCATATGCTTGGCGCTCTGGCATCTTCTCACCGCATTTCGTGCATCTGCATTCTCTTGCTTTCACTCGCTTGAGCTACCTCGAGCTCTTGCACTCATAGCTGGTCGATACGCGCGCATCCGCTGCAGCTTTCCGGATCGCTTGTTCCGCCGCTCTCGCTTTCCTTCTCATGTCTGTGTCAATTTGCGTGATCGGAGGTGCCGGTATGCCCTCCTCTCCTCGACGCTCTGCGACGTGCACGACGAGCAACTGATCGTATGCACCGACCGGCTCCAACCAGGTCTCATCGGTCGACGACATGTTGCGCACTGCCTCGAGGAACCGACCGTCGTGCTCAGCAGCGTCGTCGAACCGACCGAAGCTGGCGCAGCCTGGGCTCGAGAGCAAGGCATCGCTTGTTATTCGGGAATCGCCGAGCTCCTCGAGGCGAAGCGAGCGGGAAAAGTTCAGGTCGACGGAGTCATCCTCGCGGCAAGTCGCCTCCATCCTTCTGGCCGTAATGATTCGCACAGCTCTTCGTGCTGATGCAGCGCTCCAAGATTAGACTCCCAACGCCTCGCACGTCCCGCTCGCGACGCTACTGCTTGAAGCTGGGATTCCCACTCTCGTTGAGAAGCCTCTCTCAACGGATGTCCTGAGTGGACGCGCTCTCGTTCAGGTCGAGAAGCAATCGACCGCGAGAATCCTCGTCGGACAACATCGTCGATTCGTACGTAGACTCGAACCCCTCTTGCTAATGAGATTGCTCTCCCAACGCCTTTCTTTCTCTCGTCTCTAGAACCCGTATGTCGTAAACGCGAAGCGTTTGATCACGAGTGGTGCCCTAGGTCAAGTTTTGGCAGTGCAAGGTCAATGGGCGGCTCTCAAACCCTTGCAGTACTTCGAACCTCCAGCCGATTGGCGTCGAAACCTCGCAACCGGAGGAGGCGTCGTCCTGATCAACCTCGTACACGACATTGACCTGTTCCGCTACTTGTTTGGCAACATTACGCGTGTGTATTGCGAGATGGGTCACAAGACTAGAGGGTTCGATGTCGAAGAAACGGGGGCGATCACTTTGCGGTTCGCTTCGGGCACGGTCGGCACTTTCGTGTTTTCCGAGTAAGTGCCTTGGGAATCTTGATCAATCACGCAGTCAAGGAACCTCATGTACAGTACTGATGCTCTCTTGCCCTTTCGAAAATTTACCTCCCTACACAGCGCGGCAGCATCTCCAGCTTCGTTTGAATCTGCGACTGGAGAAAACCCTTTGGTCCCTCAACTGGTTCGTTTCTCCTTTTCCTCTTCCGTCTCTGATCGCCATTTCAGTGCTCATGCGGAAGTTGCTGATCCCCACGACAGGGTCAACCGATCTACAACGTGCTCGGGACGAAAGGATCCTTCTCGTTCCCCGAACTGAAACTGTTTCGCTACACTGACGATTCCCAAGCCTGGTTCGATCGACTCGTGATTGATCCCGCTTCACCAATTGATCCGACTCCTCCGTTTACGCACCAGTTGAGGCATTTCGTTCAAGTGATCCGAAACGAACTCGAACCGAACTGTTCGGCCCAAGATGCCTTGTTGACCATCTTGACTCTCGAATCGATCCTCGAAAGTGCCAAGACGGGACTGCCAGTCGAGATTGCCGAATCTTGAAGGAGTATCAAAGAAATTCTATAATTTCTCAAGATCTATCGAAAGAAACGTTTTCAAGGGAATAAAAGGGAAGAGATTGTATATGTAGAGACGATCGGTGCAACAAGCAAATGACGAGTACGAAGTATAGCTGAACAAATGGGACAAAGGTCGAGGAGGGGCAGAGAGAGACACTACGTTTTAGGCGATCGTCTTGCGGTGACGGTTGCAGAACGCTTCGATGCGGTCGCACGCTTGCAAGAGGATTGGGAGAGGCGTAGTCGTCACGAATCGCATGTATCCATCGAGCCTGTCCGCGAGGTAACATCAGGGTTAATCAGCGATCAGTCAGACGATGCCTGACGGGTGCGCAGAAAAAGAAAGAAAAAAGGCATGGTTCCTGAGCTCACCTGAAGCAGGCTCCCGGGAGGATGAAAACGCGTTCCTCCTCGTGCAACGCTTCGATGAACGCCTTGTCGTTCTCGAACTCAAAGTTCTCCAAGCCGCCCGTCATGAGGTACATGGCTCCTTGAGGCAGGAGAGGCTTGAGACCCTTGATCTTGCTCAACCTCGCGTGCAAAGCGACACCCGTCTTTCGTAACTTGTCCATCGTGTCGGTGTAGAACTTTTCGGGAGTGTTCGCGAGCAAGGCGGGCAGGGCGCGTTGCATGGTTGAGTTGGGTCCTTGGATCCGGAACGAGTATTTGCCCATACCGACCCTGACGTCGGCAAAGACGCCTTGCGGGTCGTGAACCATGATCCATCCGAGTCGCCATCCGGGGGCGAGCCAGCGCTTCGAGACGGCTCCAACGACGAGCACCGGCGCATCTCCACACACGGATGCGTACGACGTGAACACGCCCGGGTTGAACTTGCCTTCGACGCGAGGTGCGTCCGCCGAAGCGGGTCTCGGTCCGGTCACATCCCAAGCGAGACCAGCGTAGACTGTGCAGCCAAAAGAAAAACACAGGTGAGTCTCTCGAGCCGGGGATGATCCGCAGAATTCGTGCTGCAGGGCTCTCACCTTCGTCAGCAATCACGACGACCTTGCGGCGTTCCATCAATTGTGCGAACGCTTCGAGGTGCGCGACCGAGTAGTTCGAACCACATGGGTTGCCCGGGTTGTTGAGGATGATACACGCCGTGTTTTCGTCGATGAGCGCGTCGATGGATTCGAGATCGCACTCCCAACCTTGCTCGGGCAGGAGGTCGTAGTAGCGCAGCTCGACACCACTCACGGCGGCCATGGCTTCGTAGGCGGTGAAAAGCGGTCGCGATACGAGCATGTTCTGGCCTTCGCTGCAGAGAACCGAGATGGCCTACTCTCGATATACCGTCAGCTGTCTCATTCAGCGACGAAGTGAGAGAATCGGACAAGGATTTGCGAGATTTACCATTTCGAGAGCACCCGAGCAACCGTGGGTCATGACCACGTCGTTCTTGGTTGGTCGGAAGTTGCGTCCAGGACCTTCGTCGTAGTAGTTGGCCACGGCTTCACGTGCGTCGGTGTACCCGATCGACTCTGGGTATCCGAGCGACTTGAGGCCTTCGAGACTGTCGCGAATCGCGGCGATCGATTCGGGCGCGGGCGGGAAGTTGCCGTACACAGACGGGTCACCAATACCGAGGTTGATCAAGGGCTTGTCGACTCCTTCTTGCGGAGGCGAAGACAGGTCGATGCCCGAGATGATTTCTCGGATCGGGTTCGAGATGCGCGCAACCTGCGGGTTGACACTGGCTCGCTTCCAGCCTTTCGAGGGAGCGACCTTGCTAGCATTGTTGAAGTTGGCGTCGGGCATCGTGGTCGCGGTAGTTCGAGAGAGAGCGAGCGAGAGAGATGCGATAAGAGATCAAGCGAGGGTTGATCTGCGTATTGCTGTAGAATCGGAGGGTGCGTCCCGTCGGTCGTGTAGGTCTATATCCGAGTCAAGTCTAGAAGAGAGAAGCGCTCGAGTGTGAGTCGGAATGCCAAGAAGAGAGAGTCAAAAGTTTCGGACAGCCGCATCCGCCTCTCGGTGAACGATTTTGCGAGATCGGCACGGGAGACCGCGACGCGCGCCGGACACTTGGCCTCTGCTTTTCCCTTTCTCGCGAACCCTTGCCTCCCTTCATTTGCTTTGCCCTCGACTTGCAAAAAAGACTTGGACTGCTCCGTTATGACCGCGCAAGTAGTGCGGAACGCACGCGCGCAATCGCGTTCCCGGACCCCATGAGGCTTCGCTCGAGCCCTCTCCGGAGGAAAAGAGAACGGCTGCTCTTCTCTCGCGGTCCATGTCTAGTAGTAACCTCTATCGACGATGGTCCTCTTGATCTCGCCCTGGAAGTTGTTTAACGATTCGATCCTCGCCGGGGTCGTCTTCAGTCTCGCAGTCTTGACGTTCGCCCTCGACGTGACCATCATCTCACTGAGATCCTACTCGCTCGCGTGTAGGTTGCCGTCCGTTCTCTCCAGACATGGTTAGCCGTTGCTGATAGTGTCCTTTGGCTGTCGCGCAGATGTCCAGGGGTTCAAACTCGACAATGCTTTCGGTCTTGATGGCAAGTTTTGCTGGCTATCCATTCCCGCGTTACACATGTCTTCCTGACAAACATGCAACCCTCCAGGACTATCGTTCGGGATTGCCTGCTCGATCGTCTGGCACATGCTCGTAGTGTGCCTTTTGCTCGATCTCATGTCAACCCTCTTGATCCCATCCCGGACTTTGCAGCGAGGGACGGTGATTTCGTTCGGGGTGAGATCATGTCTCGATACTTTGCTCCTTGCTCAACAAGGATGCTGACCCAAAAATAACGAGAGCGAGGACAGATCGTTTCGGTGTTTCAGATCCCGTTGTCAATCCTGTTCCTCCTCAACGAAATGTCTCCAACCAACCGATTGTGGTTGCTCGTGGCTTGGTACGAATCTCGTTCCCTTTCCCCATTCCAACCAATCGGAGCGCATGAACCCCGCTGACCTGAGCCGTGTCATGTACACCCTGGGGGACAGTATCGACTCGAAGTATTCGAACGATTGTGTCGATTGGCTCGAAACGCAAAGACTCGCCGTGCTGGTGCCAGTCGGATTGAACTGCGTCTTGCACCTCGTCGTGTTGGGTTCGAGTGCCTACTACGTCGAGCATCGCGCGGCGACCGTCTCGCAACTCTTGGTAGTTGACGAAGACGCGCGTGTCGAGCTCGAGCGGATCAAACAGCGGAAGCGCGACAAGGCCGAGGCGAAGAAAACGGCAAAGGACGAGAAGAAAGCCGAGAGGAAACGGCAGTCGGAAGCGAGAAGAGCGGCGCGAAACAACCCCGTGTACCTCTATCACAGCGTGTCGGGATCGGAAGACAGCGATCCAGGATACAAGAAGCCGGGATCGGTTTAAGCGGCGGGGCTGGCGTACTCCTCAGGAGGTCCAGGAGGTCCAGGCGATCGAGACGGCCGTGGCCGCTGTTTGCGGCTATAGCGCTGCTACTGTCGAAGCTATTCGGTGGCCGCTGGTAACGAAGCGAGTCGGAGCATCTCGTTCGACGCGTTCCTGGAGAGCACAGTCGAGAATCAATCATGCAATTTCGAAACACTTGTTGACGAGAACAAGGAAAGCCTCACTTGGCGAGTGCGAGTTGGCGTTCTAATTGGTCGATGAGCCACTGCTGGTCGTCGAGGCTCAAGTTGCCCGCATCGAGCGAATCGGCTTGTTGTTTCAGGGTCTCGAGGGTGACTCTCAATTGGGACGCCTGTCAAGGATCGATTCTGGTTCAATTTCGTCGTTTCACGGCGCGGGAAGGATGGTCGGCGCGACTTACCTGCTTGTTGAGTTCGAGCTTGAGAGCACGTTGTTCGACGTCAGTAGCTCCCGCGACCGGTGCTGATGGTCCAGATGGGTTCGAGCCAGGAGTGGCAGACGAGACGGATGACGATGGAGGCTGCGCTGCGGCGGTCGACAGCTGCGCGAGTCGGATCACCCGCGGGAACAGCGTACCGGCGAGTGCTGCGTCAAATTGTCCAGCTGGAGTCGTCATGTTGACCCTGAGCAGCGGGAAGAGATCCCGGAGAAGGAAGTCAGGAAAAGTATCGAGATCATCTCTCAACTCGCCGCGAGTCTCATCTCGTGCACGCATCCCTAAGGAACGACCTGTACTGCTCCCAAAAGCATCCTCGACCATCCAAAATCTCCGGATCGCGTGCACAAGACTACCCTGCACCTTGGCCTCTCGCATTCTCCCGTTCGCTCCTGCCGAGCTGAACCCGCGATGGTCCAGACTGCCGAGTCGTCCTACACCTACGAGTTGAGTCCTCCTCTATCTCTGTCCGCACGTACGCCTCGACAAGCTGACCCTCATGGGAAGCAGGGTTCCATTCGAGTTTGTCGTCCTCGCGCACAACCAGCGGTACCCATCACCTTATGGCACCCACATCCTGTCGTCCGACGTCATCTCGCGCGAGCTGTCTCTCGACACGATGACGCTAACAACCACCCGCCTGATGAACAAACGGGGTAAGATGCCGAAATGGGCCCCGGCGTTCATCTCGTCCATCGGCACGAGTTGGGTCCTCGAAACGAGTCACGTTCGCATCGATGGTGATCCGGATCATACGACTTTGACGACCGAGTCGAGGAATCTCGATCACACCAAAATCATGCGTGTCGAAGAGGTTCAACAGTTTCGACCTTCGCGTACCGATCCGCTCTCGTATGCCGCCATTTTTCTTACTATCCTCAACTTCGAGTCGCTCATTCTCTGTGATTGACATAGTACCGAATCGGTAACGCATTCGCGCATCACTTCTGATCTCGACTTTTGGTTGTTGAGGGATCGAGTCGAGAAATTCGGGATTGCCAAACTGCCTTCCTCCATTACCAAAGTCAGTGCCGTCCCGGAATCACACTCATTTCCATCGTTATTCTGACGTTACTCTGATCAACGCCCTCGACTCACAGGCACGGTTGGGTTTGGAACTCGTTTCAAACGTACTGTTGCAACCTTCGACCTGTCGAGAGTTCCTCAATTCGGGTCCGTTGCGCCCGTTCGCGTTTGGACCGGTACCTTCTCCACTGTCGTTGGCGTTCCGTCAAAAACTCGACGAAGCTCGACAAGTGTGGTTGTCGAACCAACAACAAGAACAAGCCCAACTCGGAAATCTCGCGACTGATTCAAACTCGCCACTGTTGTGGAGAGGATCATTGACACCTGGGCAGCCAGACGAGGATTTGAAATGGAGGGTCAGGTGGAAGAGGGTGTTTGAACGGGGGAAACAACGGTTCAAGGATCGAGTGTGTACCTTGACCGGACTCTTGTGTGAACCGAGTGATCCTCCTGCCCGAGGGAACCCCGATCAAAGTGCAGGGGAAACTCCTTGAGGTCGTTCTTTCTCTTTCTCCCGTTCTAAGCTCCTCCGCTGCCACCGGAATCAAGTCGTCTGTTGTTGTACTCTTTTATTCGTCAATATGAAACAATCCACCCCTCTTTGCAAACCCGTCTTCCGTAATTTTCATAAGAGCTAGATCATGCGGAAAAGCAGATACGCAGCTCTCAGTACTCTTGCCTGTAGACTCAGTATGCGGGACAAGTAACAGCACATGAACAACGATTACAAGGGTTGACAAAAAACGAAAGCAATAGAAGAACCCCGGTTTGCCATTTTTATGATGAGGGGGTTTTTCAGATCAATCCCAACATTTTCGCACGCTCGGGGTTCAATCCGTTGATCAGTTTCGCGTTGCTCGCAGGCGGTGGTGGAGGTGAGGACGAAGAAGCGGTTGCAGGTGCCGGAGGAGCAGAGATGGTTGCTCCCGTGTTTGGCGGTGCAGCCGCTGCGAATCCAGGTGGAGGTCGGAAACCTATGCAAGAGGCCGGGAGTCAGCTTCAGGATTGGAGGCGAATGACCAAGGGCTTGCATACCAGGAGGAGGTGCAGGCATCGCTCCGAGCCCGGCAGGAGGAGGGAACCGAAGCGGGGGCGCAGGAGATCCATAAGCTCCTGCTCCAGGTGGAGGGAGTCCCGGTGCAGGCGACCCCGGGAAACCGGTACTCGGAGGTCCTGCGAATCTCACTGCAAAGAAGTACGGAGGAATCTTAGAACCCGCTCGTGGTCTGTCAATGTTTGAAAAGGGGAAAAAGTCCTTACTCGGAGGAGGACCTCCACCCATCATCGGAGGAGGCATGCCGCCCATCATCGGTCCACCAGCGCCTTGGTTACCACCCATCGCGATCGCACCAGCAGGAGCGCCCATGGGGAGTCCGTCAGGGCCCATTTGCAGGATCCTCGCTTGCCCTCCTCCTCCATGTTCGTACGCGGCACAAATCTGATCGATCAATTCTTGTACTCGATCATTCCCTAGCGCTGGATGGCCACAGGAAACAAAAGCCAGGTCAAAACAGAGCAGGGCAATGAGAGGGTTGATGAGTTCGTACAGGCGTAGTAGTCTCGCACGTTGGACAAGTGATTCCGACCCGCGTTGTGTGCCCGTCTCACTGTCGACGATTTCGAGAGAGTCTAGTCAGAGAATTGCGCTTGTCGGTACGAGAGGGACAACAGGGGAACGAGGTGTACCGGATGCCGAGTCGTGAGTGAGGAACACATCGCAATAGTCGCACAGGTAGCGCGAGGCTAGATGCGCGTTGGATCACAAACACGTCAGTATGCCATAATCGTAAGCAATAACGAGGGTACGGCGGTTCAGACTGACGCATGATGGACGCAAGAGATCAAGACGAGTTGACCGGGAAACGGACGTCGGGGCACGTGATCTTCCGGGTAGTGCGACTAGTTCCGCTCGTCTGTTTGTAGATTGGGTATCGACTGCTTCCGAGCGAGTACAGGTGGAGGTGAACCGAGGACGACTGGCGCAACTTGTGTCATCTCGCTCTCGTCCCTTTCTCTCCATCTCGCCGATTCTGAAACCATGGCGACCGCAGGAGTGACGGAACCGTTCGATCTCGTGCGAGTGTCGCTGTCGGAACGCATCTTTGTCAAACTGCGAGGTGACCGCGAACTACGAGGCGTCCTTCATGCAAGCTCTCTCTCTCTCTCTCTCTCTTTGTGCCCACGGGACTCGACCGTGAACAGCGTGTGCCTCGAGCTGGCTTGACCCGGGGAGCTGACGCGATGGGCTCATGCAGGCATATGACGGACACATGAACATGGTGCTCAGCGATGTCGAGGAGACCGTCTACCTCGTTGACCTCGACCAGCAAACTCAACAGAACGTCGTCAGGGTGAGTCAAAACTTGCCCAACCGGAGAAATCGCGAGCGAGATTGGCGCTGACGGTCGAGATCCCCCGCTGCCGCAGACGGTGAAACGCAACAGTGACATGCTCTTTGTCCGAGGTGACGGTGTGGTTCTCGTACGTCGATCCTTAATGCTGCTAACCGATCGGGGCGAAACCGCTCATCCAGGCGCCATCGTGTGTTCAGGTCGCTCCTCCAGCCCGGTAGCTCTACCCTGCCTTGTCCCTCTCTTCTCTCCCTTGTGCTGTTCCTGTATATCCCACCGTCTCTCTGTCGAGAATTTCGCAGTTCAAAACGATGCGATGCGATGCGATGCGATGCGATGCGTTGCGTTGCGAAATCGTACTAGATGCTCAAATGATGTCGCTTCCACTCGCAATCTCTCTTTCGGTCCTCCACCGACTGCCCCTCAAGACGTCGAGTTTCAACTTGCCACTCGACTCGTCCGCACCCATCCCTTCGAGACTCGCTTGACTTCCTCCCCCCGTTGGATCCCGAGCTTGGAGTGGCTCAATCCCCGGTTTCGTGCCGGGTACGCTTTGATTCGCGATTCCTGCGTCGGACTCGATCCCGGTCTGGAGATCGCCCTGATCGGTCGCAGAGAGCCCTGGAGTGGTAGGGTCGTCACCCGAAGGCAATGGTGTGACCGCATTCGAGTTCATGATCTTGGTCAACACTTGCGCGGGCGTCGTTGGTTCAGGTCGAGGTATTGGTGCTTCAGTGGTACAAGTCGAAGCGATCGGAACTGGCATGGGTGGATCAGGTTCCGCCAGAGCGCGGTCGTACATGGGTGGGATCGTGCCATCGAGCAACCATCCGCGATACAAAAGAGAGGTCTTTATATGGTTTCCGAGTCAGCCACAACCGTTTCCTGATCGGTTGAGCTGGCAACTCACGACGAGTGATAGCGGTAGTGGCTCCTTGAGCGCTCTACCCTGCTTGAACGCGAGAAAGATTCCCTACGAACAAAAAAAAAAGCTCGCATTTGCTTCGATCAGCTTGATTTCGATTGCCCCTTCAAGAAGAACCGAGGGATCGCACAGAAAGAAATGTGCCTCACCTCGGAAACTCTTCTCAATTCGTGCACGACTGAACCTCCTCGTTTCTCTCCTCCAACTGCGAACCCATCGTCTGGCAATTCATCCTCGCCCGCGTTCGTTGCCGTTGTCGCTTTCTCTTTGCCTTTCGAGTTGACAACGTCTTCGGTTGGAACCAAACTTGGAACTTGTGCGGTTGTTCCGGCGAGATTCGACAGAGTTGCATGACTGCCCGAAGCCGATGCCGAAGGGGCGTTTGCGTTCCTCAACATGACTTCCAATGTCTGAATTCGCTGTTGAAACACGCTTGTCGAGATATTATCCCGCGCTGGAACCCCCTGTCCGTCGTTTGGACTCGCCGTGGTCCTGGTAGGTCTGGAACATGATGTCGAAGGTTGTAACCAGGTTGAACGGATCCGTTCCCATCTTGCTTCAGGGTCTTCTATCTTCTCGTAGCTCCCGCGTGGGATTGGTATTGGCGCCGGTGACGACATGGTCGAAGCGGGATGAGAGCGTTGGAGTGAGGAAGCCAAGTCGAAGACCCTGATCCGTTCGGACATCTTTCATCTAGTCAGGCCGATAAGGATGCCTTCCTTATGTTCTCGTCGACAACATGAGTGCCGAAATGCAGGCGAGTCGGAGATCTCACAACGCGAATCGATTGTAAGGAGATAGATGCGGTGTTACACCAGAAAGCAGAAGGAAAATAGAGGTGGGAAGAGTAACCGAAAGGAGTGGTAATGACAAAATAATGGCAAGGCAGGAACGAGCGTCGAGAAGCAGTGAGAAACGAGCGAAACGAGCAGGAAATACAAGTGCGGAAAAACAGCATGCCGGATCCCAAGATCCCTCTACCTCCGGTTCGTCTTGCCTCCCTTTCCTGTATAGCACAGAAATCGATTGACGTTAGCGACACACAGCACGGAACAGATGGGAAGGGAGTATGACACGCACGCTTTCCAGCAAAGAGATGTTTGGGCATCTTGGTACGAATCATGCGATCCGACTCGGACGCCTTGGCGAGTCGATTCGGTTCTCGCTGGTACAGCTCGCGTAATCGCACCGCCTTGGCTGCCTGCTCGGCATCCTTGAGACCCGCCACTTGACGATCCGTACCCGGTGTCCTCTTGCCCTTGGCAACGATCGAAGTCGAAGTCCTGCGCTTCTTAGTCGCGGCACCCTCTCCATCCTCGACGTCCATCTCGTCGTCGTCGTCCGATCCCCACGCGTCGGCAGCTCCACCCTCGAACTCGTCGTCGTCCATGTCTCCCGCACCACGCTTCTGTCCGACGAGACCCCGAGCCTTGGCGAGCAACGTCGCGCGTTCCTCGAGCGTTGAAGGGTCGTAACCGGCCGCCTTGAGCTTCTCCGTCATGTCGGTCAAGGTCCTCGTCTGGGCCGGTCGCGGGATAATCGGTCGGTTCTGCAACTTGTGCTTGTCCATGTTCTTCAAGCGGATCATCGCCTTCTTGTCCCTGATGGTCGAAGCGGCCGTGCGAATCGCCTCCTCGTCCGAGTCGTCCTCCGACTCTGAATCGTAGAAACCAGCCTTCTCGAGGCGCTCCTCCTCGGCTTCGAGCTCCTCGAGTTTGTCAAAGATGTCCGGGTCGATAAAGTCGGCGACGTTCTTGCCGTCTTGGATCTCGGGAATGACGTCGTACTTCCACTCGTCGTTCTTGAGCAAGTAGTTCTTCTTGAGGTCGACCGAGAAGACACCGGCTCCACCGTTCTCTTCCTCGAGATCCTTCTCGAGTCGCCTGCGTTCGGGATCGTTCTTGTCGTACACCTTGCGCGACTTGACCGCTTCGGGAATGAACGCTTCGCGCTTAACGCCATCACGGGGTACGGGCACCGCGACCCGGACTCGGTTCGCAACATTGTCGACACGCTTCGTCTTCTCCTTTGCCTGAACTCGGTGCGCCAACAGAGCGTCGCACGCCGCATTGCGCACATCCATGACACCTTCTTCGGACACACACGACAACGCCAACAACGAGACTGAGTCCTCGGCAAGGATCGCGTCGAGCATCGCCTTGCGGGTAGGGTCGAGGTCTTCAGGTCGCACAATGTCGATCTTGTTGATCACGATAAACGTGGGCTTGTTGGCGAACAAGGGCTTGATCGATTGGTACAGTTTGCACTATAGACCAGCGAAGAAGCGTGTCAGTGAACCAAATAGAATACGTGCGAGAGAGACGCTCTAAAAAAATTACCTGGGCTTCAACCGTGTAACCGCACTGCTCGGAGAGATCCATGAAGTACATGACGCAACTCCTCAAGTGTGCAAGGGCCGTGATACTCTGCATCTCGATCGTGTTCATCTCTTCGAGCGGGTGGTCGAGCACTCCCGGAGTGTCGATGACTTGCCACCGGAGGTACTTGTAATCCATGTGTCCGACAAAGAGCGACTTGGTCGTGAACGCGTACGGTTGCACGTCGACGTCGGCACGAGTGACCTTGTTGACGAACGACGATTTGCCGACGTTGGGGTAACCGCAGATGAGGAGCGTACGAGTGGTCGGGTCGATCGAAGGGAGACGCGACATGTGTTGACGCACTTGCTCGAGGTACGCGAGCGGGTCCTTCTGACGACGCATGATGGTCGCCATACGACCGAGTGCGGCTTTCTTGAGCTGCTTGCATCGGTACAGACTGTCTCCAAACTTAAGCAAGCGGCAGTAGTCCTTTCCAACCTGGACGATGAGGTGGCGCGCCGTGTTGAGCTGACCGAGCGCGAGCTTGTAGTGATTCTTGTCGTACAAGACGTTGAGAAGCGACGACAGGAAAGGGTGCAGGTTCTGTTCGCGAGCGAGAAAGGTTGGCACCTTGGTCTCCAGAAAGACCGGGCGTCGTGGGAGAATGATCAACTCACGTCCATGATGGGGAACTCTGTCAGGATCTGGTCCAATCGCTCCTCGAAAGAAGCCTGAGTGAATTTGACCTTGCGCATGTCTAGGAATCAAGAGAGACGCGCGTTCAGGATCAGCAAGCGGGTTCTCACTCGACAAAGATCGACTCAGAACGCGACTGACAGAAAGCCCTGATACGACTGATCTTGAATCCAGAGCGGATGACGGTCGGGGTCTTGCGCTGCGTCTTGGAGAGGATGACATCGAGAAACTGGAGACGAGGAAAAGTTGCAAGCCGACAGTGAATACATGCGTCAGAAATCTGCCTTGAACGGTCTCTCAGAGCGCGATCGAGAGAGCACTGACCTCCTGTGCCGTGGGTACGGGGGCAATCGCCTTTTTGATGGTAGCCATGGCGTCTCTAGGTCGAGGTGTTGGGTGGACAGACGATTGAAGGAAAGAAACGAAAGAAAGTGGAGGAAGGCTGTCTGCGCGCTCCTAGGCTATACGGAGCGGGTGGCTGGGCTCTTTACGCTGACTCTGTCGGTACTAGACTGGCTCTAGGCGTTAACGGCGAGGTGGCGCTTCCTGTCAACGCGAGGGAGCGATGAAGAGAGCGAGAGAAGTCGGTGGTAGCAAAGGCGGGCTAGGCGACCGGCGAGAGAGGTGACGGAGACGAGGTACCGGCTAGCTGGGCTGAGTGACTGCGTGCCGTTCTCGATCTGCGAGAGAAGGAGGCGGTGGAGTAGCGGAGCGAGGATCTTTCAACTTATTTCTCAGGCGCGGAAAGATTTGAGCTCAGCGACATTTGCTTGTCTAATTTCAGGTCATCTCTCTTTTCTCTCGTACGTCGCTCGTACGGGTACCAGTTCAGTTCCCAGTACTATCACAATCACTAGATATTTACAGGTCACATGCGAACAGAGGGTAAAATACCTCCCAAAAATCTCATCCCCGAGCGCTGAATCTCAGACGCCGAGTTGCGCGGCAGCCCGCTCGGCGAGACTGCCCATGACTCCTTTGAACGCTCCGACTGCTGCGTTCGCCCTTGACTCTTCCTTGACTTCTGTACGGTCCTCTGGTCGACCCCATCCCCCAGCTCCCGGCGTTTCAATCACGATCCGATCTCCCTTGCCCATCTTGACACTCGCTTTGCCCCCGAGGTACACCCTACGCGGTTCTGCTGCATCTGCGCTCGTGCCTTCCGGGAGGTCACCATCCTCGGATCTTCGTTTCTTGAGCCACGTGTTGCGCCCGCAGGCTCCGTCTTCGCCTCCAGCCAAGCCGTACGGTCGATACACTCGACGTTCGGACAAGATCGAGCACTGTACAGGCCTGAATGAATCGAATTGACATCTGTGTCAGTAATACGGCAAGTCAAGCGCATGAGCAAGCCAAGAAAACGACAAACTCGGTGAACTCGATCTCGCGAATGACTCCGTCACCTCCTCTGTACTGCCCGTTGCCACCAGACCCATCTCGTAGCGAGAATTGGTGCAGGATTGTCGGGTACCTCCTCTCGAGGATCTCGGGATCGGTGATCTGCGAATGAGCTCGGGTTGTTGTTAGCGAGACTGCTCAGGACTGGGTGCCAAAGCTCGGTCGTCGTACCCGAGTATTGGTCATGTGAGTGTGCACGCCGCTCGTTCCGTGCCAAGTCGGTCCAGCGCCTGAGCCTCCAGCGATAGTCTGCTCCGCAGTCAAAATAGTTCAATACGGTGCACGTCCTGCTCGCCTGGCAGATCGATCCAGACTGAAACCGTACCTCGTAATACCCAAACCCAGGGATCGCTTGTCCATTCTTGTCTTTTCCGCCCATGCCAAATGTCACTGTTTCGTGGACGAGAATCCGTTGAATGCTGAGAAGAGTTGGGTCCAAAGTCAAAGCGCGGACTCACAGTTGTTGCAATCTCCTTGCGACGCCGAAGCCGCACCGAATGCTTTGAGCACGACATCAGTGATACGTTGACTCGTGCACACATTGCTGCAAGCTCAGGCAGGCGGGTCAGCTTTGATGACTAGATCGATGTAGAAAGTCGCAAACGACTCACCCTCCTACGACAGCAGCTCTGCACGAACGTTGACAGGTTGAGTCGATACTCGCGGCAATTTAAAGTGTCAAGGTCTCAGCACTCACGAATCGGAAGGGTCCAGGCAGGATCCTTTTGGCAGGCGCACATCGATAGGCACCAAGCAGCCTTGATTGAGTGGAATCTGTTCCTCAACACGAAGGTTTATCAGTTCCTCCGCGACGAAGCTGACTCCTTCAAGATAGATAGCCTGACTGACACTCTCGTTGACCATAGCGCGGAGCGAGTAGATAATGGCTGAATCTGCTCGAGAAAATTCGAAAGTATCATGATCTTCATGCTCGTGCGAGAGAAAGCAGACCCCAATGGAACGAACAAGTGACAGACACGGGCGCATTGAGATTGCTGTCGAGGGAGGCAACTTAGTCGGAGAAATATCCGGGAAGAAATGGATCAGTTGCGCACCCGTAAATCTCGGGACCGGTGCCTTCGAAATCAAATACGGCTGAACCCTCGTTCTCATTGATCGTGACGGTGAGTTCGATCGGAGTACCGTCGTCGAGGTGATCGACTGCGTGCAGCTTTGAAGTCCGTCGCGTCTCTGCCACTCGTTTCAAAAGGTTTCGAACGGCCAGTTCAGCATTGTCACGAATCCAGAGCATGTACTTCTGAACTGTCTCAAGCGAGTACTCCTTGATGAGCAACCGAATCAAACCGACTCCTTTCTGGTTGGCCGAGATTTGAGCTTTGAGGTCCGATTCGACGTCGCTCAAGCATCTAGTACCGCTGCACCCTGGACGTTTCGCCGGTTCTTCGACGAGGTACCGTAAGAGTTCATCACGCTGGTACTTGCCCTGATTGACAATCTTGAACGAGACGATCGCGGCGCCTTCCTCAAAGATCGTCTTGCTCATCGGGGGCATCGAACCGGCCGAGATGCCTCCAATCTGCGCGAAAGAAACGAGGACGGTCTCAGTTGAGAAGCATGCGTTTGACTATTCACGGCAAATTCAGGCTGACGTCGGCGTGATGACCGCGAGAAGCCACGAAGAAGATGATCTGGTCATCGTCAAATACGGGAGTGATCGCTACCGACGATATGCAACAGCGAAATCTCAGCTCGAGTCTGACGAGTTTGCAGATGAACGATCGAGCAAGAAAGAGGATCGCACCTGTGATATCGGGGAGATGAGATCCTCCAGCAATGGGATGGTTCGTCAAGATGACGTCTCCCGGGCTGTACACAAGGGAGACAAGAAGACGTCAACTTGGCCGTTGTGATCGAAGAAAGTATATGGTCGGTGCAACCCACTGGAGATCTCCTTTCAAAAGATTGATTTGGTACCTCACGGCAAAGCTCATCGAGCCTAGATGTACCTGTGTGCGACCTCGGAGCGGTCACCAAACGCTGATCGGCTCTGAAATGGAGTGAGCTTGCCGAAATCGACGCACGGGCAAGTGAGGAGCATTTGCGATGAGGTCTCCGTTCGGCGAGAAGATGGCGCAAGAGTAGTCGAGTCGTTCCTGCCATGTTGCTCAATCGACGTGAGCTCCCCAAGTGGACAAAGGAACACGCCAGGATCTGTACCTTGATGTTGGTCGAAATGGAGGTCTTCTCGAGCGCTCGGCCTTGAGCCTCGGCGATTGACATGAACCTGTATACTTTGTCTTGATGTCAGCGTCTGGAATTCTGAGCGTTCGTTTATGAAACGAGTCCCCAGCGTGATCCGATATGCTGCATCTTGTCCCTCGACCAGGGAAGCCGACTTGCCTGTTGGCAAACAAGGACAGTAAGATCGGATCTGGCTTCTCTTGTGCGCGATCCCCGGTTTGGAGAGTGGGATCCGCCATTTCGGGAATCGAGGTTGGATGTGGTGGAAAGGATTCGGGATGGCGCGTTCGAGCTGCGAGCGACCTTGTTGGCACTGTCCTGACTTGTCAAACTTGGCACTGAGTCGACACTTGATCCGAACGGCAGTCGTAAACTTCTTGATTCGAGGAGAGGATAAGCAATTGATTGCACAGCTGCGGCGCGCCTGTACGTGCTCCACTATCTCAACGACTAGCTCAATTGCTGTAGATCTTCACGCATCAAAAGCAGCTTTGTGAAATCAGATCGAGACTACTGATATTTCGCAGATCCAAGAAGGGTTGGTTGCATCGGCAAGAATGGGTCCTATCTCGCACAGCAAAGGTAGTCGCAAGAAAGAGGAAGTCCGGGCGAGAATTTCGCAGAATACGAGCAATGGGGGATCCAAGAATAAGAAGCACAGCGAAGGGAGAGATAAAAAGCGTCCGAGTGGACTAGATAGTGTATACAGATCGCTTGTTACCAGGCGAGCGTTTTCGTTTCGATTCTTAGGTTTCATCGACGATGATAGGGATTATCCATAGGCGGAGGCGGGTATCGTGGAGGTGAAGCAGGTCGACCATAGCCAGCTCCGGGCGGGGGAGGTCCACGGCTCGAGTAGTAGTCGCCGTTCGAAGGAGGGGGACCGCCGTACGGTCCGCCGCGACGAGGAGACAAGGATCGCCGACGTTCGCTTCTGTTTGTTCACGCCAACCGTTAGTAGTGTGCGCCAGTCTGGAAGTCATGTGCGAGTAGCCTCACCTTGGAGAGCGACCATTGTATGGGCCGTCGGGTCGCCCTCGATCATCCCGCGACGGATAAGGCGCGTACCGTCCTCCCCCGCCTCGCTCTTCTCGGGGGTCATAGGCACCTGGTAGAGGGCCGTCGACCGGAGGGTGCCCCATTCGCGCGTACGGGTCGATCGGACCGCCGTACGGGGGACGACCGTCATGCGGCGGAAGAGGTCCACCGCGGTCGTAATGTGCTGGGGCCATCACGGGCGATCGACCCGGTGGCGGCCCGTAGCGATCGGCGTAGGGGTCGACGCGACTGGCGCCTGGAGGCGGATGGCGTCCAGCGGGAGAATAAGGGGGCCGGTCGAAGGGCGGAGGCACAGGGTAACCCCCTCCAGCGACGGGGGCTGGTGGTGGCGGGTATCCCGGATAGCTGTCCCGAGGAGGCGGGCGGCCGTAGTAGGGATCGGGACCACGCCCACCATACACTGGTGGTGGTGGCGCGCCGTACGGAGCAGGAGCAGGATTGTACGGCGGTCGGTCGAATGGTGGCGGATCGTAGCGAGGGGGGTATCCGGCGGGCGGACCATGGGCCAGAGGGGCGCGGTCCATAGGCGGTCGGTCCATAGGAGGGCGATCCATAGGGGGGCGACCCATAGGGGGGCGATCCATCGGTGGACCACTAGGCCCTCTCGGTTCACCTCTGCAAGAATCAGCCCGAGCGTCAGTCACAATCGCGCATTGAGCGAGCGTCAGGAAATCAACAGACTTGGGAGGGCTACGAGGAGCAAGAGCGACAATACAAGACAAGGATCAGGAACTGCTGTACGTGATTGTAACACCGCCCATGGCGAATGACGGCCTGCTGAATCCGAAAGACGCACCCGTTGATCCACATGGGTTTGCGGACATCCGAGGGTCGATCACTGCCGGGAGGATTTCGCTGAGGGAACTTGTCCGAGTCAGGACATTCACGAGCCCAGTGGTCGTGCGAGCCACAAACGAAGCAACCCCCGGCGTTTACTCCAGGTGTACCGTTGCTGCTAGACGACGGCGGTGGCACGCTCGATCTATAAGGTGGAACGGGCGGTTCCGAGCCTTTGCCAGTAGACGGCGCACGAGCTAGCGAGAGTTCAACCTTGATCTGAGCACCGAGAAAGTGACCCTCGTGGTACTTGGCCACAGCTTCTTGAGCGTGCGCTGGATCGGTGTATTCCTGTATGCGCGGGACAAGAGAGCACGCGAGAGACGAAGTCGAGGTGAGAATGCGGACAGCTTGAAAGGCAGCTGGCCGTGTGCCGCACGTGCTGCAATATCTCCGCCAGAGACCGCGCAGCCTTTCGCGAGGACAGAGCAACCAAGCAGATGGAAGATGGCCGACGGCACACGCACAACGTCGAGAGGGAGGACGACTTACGACGAAACCAAAGCCGCGCTTGAGGGTGCAGGTGCAGGGCCCGATCTGACCGAAACAGTCCTCCAAGTCTGCGAGCGTAGCCGTGTCGGGCAATCCACCAACCCACAGCTTCGAAGGGTGGTAGCCGCCGATCAAGAGGGCACCTGCAGCGGTTCTCCTACCGGGAGCAGCGTCGACCCAACCACGTTCTGTCATGACCAGGACGCGCGAGAGAGACTAGTAAGGGGCGAGACAGAGAAAGCGCGCGCGCGTGAGACGAGGCGAGGGTCGATCGAGTCGCACGAACGAAAACCGAGAAACCGAGGGAGGGTGAGGCTGCGGGCGGCGCGGTGGAGACCAGGCGGAGGCACTCAAGGCAAGCTGCGCAGATCAAGAGCCACTCGAGAAGGCGTTCGCACAGGCCAAGCGTCGGACTGCGGGAAGAGTGAGATGGAAGGAAGGAGAGCTCGCAGACGCCTCTCCTTCTCGAATCTCTCGAGCCAGACAGTCATGGCCGCACCGTCACTCTGGGGTACTGCAGCAGCTGTGGGCGTAGCTTCGGGATTGATCGGCTACGTAGGGCACCTCCTCGATTCCCGCTCGAGCCCATGTATGCGAGGCTGAATGATCTACTGCACCGCAGTTTGTCGGAGTCGGATCGACTCTACCGATCACTGCGAGTGACTTTCCGGTCGTTGTCGTCGAGGCTCGCGTGCTCACGTACATCTTCGAAAACAGCGCTCGATCGACAAGGGCAAGCAAAAGGCGGAAGTGGACGATTCTGACTATGAAACGGAATCCGAGGACGGTGACGACGACGAACTCAAGACAGTCAAGGCAGAAGGCGACGAGCCCTGCAAGCTCGTGGGTCGCAAACCTCGCCTGACAAGCCACCGGCGTCGCCTCAGGCGCTAACATTTTCTCCCGTCATAGGTCCTCGTCGTGCGCACCGACTTGAACATGAACAAGGGCAAAATCGCTGCTCAATGCGGGCATGTCACGCTTTTTGCTCTGTTCGAGAGCTCGTTCGTCTGACCGTCTCGCACACGCATCGCAGTCACGCCACTCTCGCCTGCTACAAGAGCTTGAACCGCTCGAATCCGAACGTGAGTGAGAATTCTCCAACCGGTCCTGAATTCCCGAGCTAACCCGGGCTGTTGCCTGATCTGCTACAGCTCATCAAGCACTGGGAGCGAACAGGGTGAATTCCAGATCATCCTGTGTTATTCGATCCGTATGAATGTTGCTGACTCTTTATGTGAGGAAACCAGACAAGCGAAAATCGCCGTCAAGTGCGATTCCGAGGACGAACTCCTCATGCTCCAGGCGACAGCCCAATCGCTCGGGATTTGCGCCCGTTCGATTCAGGATGCGTGAGTCGCTGGCAAGCATTCATGTGAGCTTGTTTCTGTAGCTGACCTCGTGTTTGCTTGCTTCGACAGCGGACGAACGCAGGTCGCTGCAGGCAGCACGACCGTTCTCGGTATCGGACCTGCCCCAGTCCGACTCGTCAACCAAGTCACCGGCAACCTCAAACTCTTGTAAATCTCGAGCTTACACGGAAAAATATCCCTGAAATGCAAACGTTCTCCCTGATTTACTCGCTGCTTTGTTTACAGAAGAGACATGTCCACGATGGCGAGACGGCTGCGAAGATAGCGAGACTCGCCTGTTGTGTCGGCCGAGAATACGAACTGCTCAAGCTTGAGCCCGCGAGGCCTCGAGCCCAGCTCGTTCGTCCGCGGCGACCTCACGGACTCACAGACCCTCTTTTCTACGACACGAGCCTTTCACATTCGTGCCCTCTCTCTTCTTTCTCTACATCCCTCTCCCTCTTGCGACAAGGATGCCTCGTACAGAATCTCGTGACCGTCATGACGATTTCCTGAGCGAATCAGACCTCTCGTCTTCATCCTCCTCCTCCGCTTCAGAAGGAACCCAGGCGAAAGGTTCTCGCACTGGATCGTACCGTGATGATCTGACCACGACTGGACCTGCCGCGCCGACAGGGTACACCAAGACGGTGACGGTCCGACATGCGAGTGATACGGACGAATCGAGTCCTGACGAAGACGAGGAAAAGTTGATTGGAGAGATGATGCAGAAGAACCGAAAGAAGAAACAGGACAGGAAGACTAGGAAGACCTGGACTATGAGGAGTGGACCTGGTGATCCGGTTCAATACGTGAGCTATAATCATGGCCCTCGATGTTTTTCGCCTGAGATTATAATCGTACTCTACCCACGCTTCGAAACAGAGTACGACTGGCGGAGGAAGCAACAGTAACGGCATGATTGTCGGTTGCGGAATATTCCTCGTAGTCGCGCTCATTCTCGTTGGCCTGGGTTTCCTCGGGTACGGCTTTCTGCTCTTCATACCGTCTCGTCTCGTGGATTCGCTGACGGCCCGCCCCCGGCCCTCCTTCGCAAAACAGCTACCAGAAGGGATGGTTCGAGAGCATTACTGGAGGATCCGCGAGCTCCTCTTTGAGCCCGTCCCTCTCGACTTCTGAATCGACGAGCTCTGGAACCGGTACCGCTACTGGCACTGGAACGTGAGTATGATCTCTCGCTCGTCTTTTTGAATCGCGCTTTTCCACTAGAAAGATCGGCACTGAACGCCGGTTTTGTCGAATTTTATTGACAGTTCAACTGGAACCGAGACTGGAACGTCCGACACGGCCTCGGCGACCAACACGGCCGATACCGTCTCTCCTGGAACGAAATCGAGTTCTACCGGCACTGGAACCGAAACTGGGAGTTCGACAGGAACCGACACTGGCACGAAAACTGGTACCGGAACTGAAACGGGTGCTGCTGCCGATGCGACCAAGACGAAAGAAGGTGCTGGAACTGAAACGGGTCAAGCAGGAACTCCGAAAGAGACGGGTGCAGTTGAACCGGGAGCGGAACCTGGAACCCCTAGCAACGGCGAGGAAACTCCTCCTCCTGCAGCGGGAACGCCTCCTCCTGCAGCGGGAACGCCTCCTCCTGTAGGAGCTGCGGTCGTTCCTCCTGAAGGAGCGGGTAGGATGATGAGGAGGATCTTATCGAAGAATCGAACTTGAGAGAATCCCCCATCTTTCTCAACTGCTCGATCACTATGTCTTGTTTCAATTTCTTCCGCTAGGCCATTTCTTACTTGAAAGCTTTGTTTCACACACAAGAGCCCCAAGCCGAACAATTTACGTAGAGGACGCTTTGACAGGAAGAAGAAAGAGACAACAGAGATAGAATGCTACTGCTACAGAAACCTACAACCCGGCACGTACCACACCTTCTTGCACCTGGAGACGTTGAGACTGTTGTCAGCGCTGCGAGATGACAGGCGGAAGATAGTACGAGGAAAGGCACGTACGCAGACGACGGCGAGACTCCCATCACGCTTGTAGATCCTGCCCTGAACGAGACCCCTGCCATTCTTGGTGACCGGACTCTGCATAAAGAACAACATCCTAGAGAAATCTCCGATCGAGGAGTCAGATTCTTGTGGTCGATCGTTGTCCATTTCGAGGAGCCTGAGGGAGGGAGAGAGAGAAGGGGGACTAACCAATCATCGGCATTGATCTCGTCGTTGTAGAAATACATCGAGTGGTCGAGAGACGCCAACATGCCCAAGCGAGGACGAGTTGAAGACCCAAGTCCCGACGCTCGAGCAGCAGTGCCGATGAAATTGAGACTAGTGTTAAGAGAGCGTGTCCGCTTCGGGTCAACAAGCAGGAAGACTAGCAGATGCAGCTAGAGGTGTTCCAGGGTACTTACTCGGAGGCGTACGCGAGCACGCACTGTGATTGCACATTTCCGCGAACATAGGTTTCATCAACATGCATGGACAATCGGGGAAAAGGAAATTGCTCACCTTTTGGAACGCTGGGTCGTTCACGACGGGCGCTCGCGATCGGAACCAGTACAGTTGTCTGTCAAGTAGCCATGTGAGTTTCAATGATTGGCAAGTGCTTCGAGCAACAACAGGGTAAACTGACTGTTGAGAAGCAGATCGCTCGTAGCTAAAGATGTGACCGATATCTTTCCTGATGACCAGCAGGCAACAAGGGTTGGTCAGCGGTCCTCGGTTTGGTCAAGTCAAGGACAGCACTTGCTTGTCCGTGTTGCGGATTTCAATGCTCGAGAGCTTGCGTTCTTCGATCTGACGCTCGACACTGATCAATTTTGATCGTCAGCATGACTCTATCCCGGCGCAATCGAGAGATATGAGCGAGTTCAAAAGCGGACTAGTCTTTGAGCTTGGAAGGCAAGTTCGAGGCCATCCCGAGCGCCTTCTTCAACACGTCCTCGGTGCTCTCGCACTCTTCCGGTTCGGGGATCTTCTCGCCCATGCGCTTCTCGCGTTCTCGTTCGTCTTCCTCCTCGGTGCGAGTGTACTTGAGGGGCCATCGCGGGAGGCCTAGTTCGCGCACGGGCTGTTTCGGTTCAGGCAACGCGAACGAGCACGTGAGGGTGAAGATCGGGGTGCCGGCTTGGGTCGCGAGGACGGTCCGAGTCGCGTACGATCTACCGTCTCGAAGTCGTTGGACCGAGTACAACACGGGGATGTCGGCGTTGCCAAAGTTGAGAAAGTAGCACTGTCGGAAGGTCGCGAGTGAGGTCAGGTTTTGCGAGCGCGTCGCGGTTTTCAGGGCGAGGGCCGACAGTGTTACGCACGTGGAGCGAGTGGAGACTCTTCTTGGTATCGGCGTCGTCTCGCCGGACCGACTTGGTCGCAGCCCATGCCGCCTCTATTTATTTCGTTGTCGGTGAGCCCCTCTCGCCAGTCAAGCTTGTGAGCGAGGGGGCAAACTCACGTGCAATGATTTGTCCACCAAACACTCCGCGACCTGCTCCGGGCTGTATCGGGATAGTACGAGAGCGTCAAGAGGTGACCGGGTTCAGCAGAAGCGGGATGGTATGTACCTTCCAGAGCTCCTTTGATCGATACAGGTCCCGGTCAATGTCTTCCAAATCCTGTTTCGCACGGTGACGCAAAGTCAGTCACGGCAGGCAGCGCAGCAGGACAAACGGCGTCGGAAGCGAGGTGGAGACGGCGTCCAGCGCAGGGTACACGTACGATCGCCGAGATGATGGATTGTTCCGCCGATGAGGGTGTATAGTCTGCCATGGTTGTGCGAGCAGGAGGTTGAAAGGCAGCGTGCAGAGTTGGTCACAGCGGCGTCGGGTACTCAGTGAGTAATAGCCGGAATTGTCGTCCCGCGTCGCCGGACTCGAGTCTGTTCGAAATCTGCCTGTCGGTCGTGCTCTATCCGGGTTCGGTAGTACCGATCTGATTCAGAGTCGAGTCGGACAAGCGCCGTAGTGTCCGAAGAGAGCAGCGAGTCGCGAGTCGATGCGCGCAGCTGCAACTTTGACCGCTACCACCATGTCGGACTTTACTCTCAACGCGCCGATAGACAGTCTTCCGTGTTCGTTACCATCTCTCTTGGCGTACCCGTGCCATTGCTGACTGCCTTTGTTGGGTGCGTGCAGACTATGACCGCGATCTAGATGACAACCCGAGTACACGGTGCTCTCTTTCCTCTGTCAGAGTTACAAGAGACTGACTTGCGTGTTGCTGTCTAGGTTTGGGACCGCAGATCAACTCGCTCATCGCGGTCGAGCTACGATCTCTCCTGCCCGCGAAACCTTCTTCCAACCCTGCCAACCTCTCTCACCTAGCACCGGCCCGGCCGCTGCCAACCTCGACGACCCATTCACCATTGCTCGCGAATGAGTTGGCGCGCGTGCAAGCAAAGAAACCGATCCAGCCGGGACAAGGACTCGACACGACTCGGTACGCGATGCCGTTCCCACCGGCAGACGAGCAGGACGACCTCGAAGCGTGGGAACGCGCCCACGAGTCGAGTCTCGCTCAGCTCGAACACCAACGCCTTCGATCGATCAATGGCACCTTGTTGCAACAGTTTGGCGCCAACAGTTGGCGCGTGCAAAACTTTGCAGTCGAGAACGCCATCAAGCGTACCGAACAAGAAGCAGAACAAGTCAAACAGACCGCCGAGGACGTCAACCGACGGAGAAAAGCCGACCAGGAAGTCGGAGGGCAAACTTTGAACCGCCTCGAGAAACGGTGGACCGAACTCGTGAGTGGCAACATGCAACTCGAGATTGGCTGCTTTGCACTGTGAGGTCTACATTCCTTCCCTCTCCGACCTCTCAAACCCACGTGCTGACACAAGTGTTTTTCGAATAGCGAGGAGCAACTGGCCGAACTCGAACAACGACATGCTGCCGTCAGACAACGGCTTCAAGCCGCATAGTTCGCTTCTCTCTTGTACATTCTAAAATGGCTCTCTTCGGTCTAGGCGTCGCGTGAATAGACGAGGGGCATTGCATCGTTTGTGCAATATTTTTTGTTCCAACAATTACCCAACAGCCCCCGCATCGCGAGAGCTCTTACTGAGCGAGTTTCGCGAGAGGCTCGTCCTGCAACCGCATGCCAAACCATTCCTTTTTCTGATTCCGAAATCATTCGATGGGGTCTCGTGTTAGCTTGCGGAGACCAGGGAATGGACGAGGAAGAAGGGAAAAATTCCCAAAGTGGATTGGAACGTACATGAACTGCACCCATCCTCCTGTACACTTCTTGTGCATCAACGTTCCAGTCCAAGACTACCCAATCCATCCTTGGAAGTTCGAGTTGTTGACACAATTTGCCCAGGTACCCAAACAAGGCTTTCCCGACTCCTTTCCCCCGCATCTGTTCCGTCACGAACAAATCTTCGAGGTACAACCCTCCCCTACCCGTCCAGGTCGAGAACGTGTAGCTGTCGACATTTCAGAAGAAAATCGAGGTGGGGCCGAGAGAAATATTTGGGGTTCCGGGGATGTAGTCGACAGAAAGTCCAGCGGTCAGCGATCTCTAGTGTACATACGACAACAGATCGATCACAGGCAGAGCGGGACACTTGCAAGTAAACAGCCATCCCGACTGGACTACTGCCTGGTGAACCCGGTTCACCCCCGGCGTACGCCAACACGCACTCGCAGTACTTGCGCCCACCTTTGGTCGCATCGCCAAACAAAGCCTTGTGTAACAAATCTTCGGTCGCTTCGACACTCGAGAGCGGTTCCTTCTCGTAGATCGCGAGCGCCTTGATCAACTCGAGCATGTGAGGCACAGTCGTCGCAGCATTCTCCTCCGTGATCGGGTACAGCGCGTAGGCTTTCTCTGAGGTCAAAGTCATGGCGCGGAAGAGGTGAAGATCGGGAAAGAGTGGAGGATTGTTCGCCAACCTTCCCGACGCCGACGGGTTTAGACGGATTTCAATAAAAAGTCGCCCCGAGTGACGACATTCAGCGCCTCAGAATGAACTCTTTCTCGTCGCGATTGAATCAGATCTCGCTGTATCCGCTCTCTTGACAAGACTGCCAGATGAGTTGGTCAAGGAAATTTGCAATATCAGCGAATTGGCCAGTCTCTATCGCATGCAAAGCTACTCCTGATCGCTTCCCATATCGATCGCAGGCATCATCTCGTCGTCACTGTCATCGTCACTGTCTTTTCCGTCGACGCCACTCGCCTGGACAGTCTTTGTTGTCGTGACCTGTGCTGTCGGTTTGCTGGTGACAGTCTCAGTCGAGAATGACAGGACAGGTGCTGCCGATGGGACTTCTTGCTGATCTACCGGTGCAGTGACTGGTACCGCCAAAGTCGAGAACGAAGACGAAGTGAACGCCGAGCTGGCTTCGACTGGCTTTGAACCAAATGCTGGTGCTTGGAAGGACGAGAATCCTCCTCCTGAACCGTTTGACGCCGTAGCACTCGGAGGAGCGAATGCTGCTGCCGAGAATCCAGCGGCTGCGATCGGTTCAGGTTTCGTAGGTTTGATCTTCTTCTTGTGTACCGAATTCTCCTCTGTGCGTGATCGGTGTTCTACCTCTTCCTGCTCGTCTTGACTCTCGTCGTCACTTTCGTCTTGACGGTATTCCTGGATCGGTTCGTCCTTCCTCCTGAATTCGTCCATCCCTTGTTGCAATTCCCACTCGTCGTTCCCAACCTGTCCCCCTCGTTTCTCGTTCCGCAGTCTTTCGAGGTTCTCGCTCTCGAGCGCGACGGGGTACCTCGGATGACACACCCTGCCAAGTCGGTTCAACCCTTGTAACCCAATCAACCGGACCTCGTCATGGGTCGAATTGACACACGCTTCCCACACTTGCAACGAACGCTCTTCGAGTCCCAACCCTCCAATCTCAAACTCGACGCTCGTAGACAACGCTTTGAGCACGGCAATTCGGAACGGTACAGATTGTTTCGCGATCTCGAGGGGACGATTCGAAGTCGAACTCGAAGAAGGGTAGAACGTTGGAGTTTGGGACGACGAGGCGGAAGAGATCGTTTGGAATGTCGGAGACAACGAGATGTACAGGAGGAGACGGGAAGTCGAGAGCTGAAGCGCGGCCGGCAAGAACTGACTGATCGGCGCACGAAGGAGTCTCTCGAGAGCTAGCGTCATCGTAGGACGTGTCAGCGAAATGTGCGCAGAGTACAGACTACCGAAAAGGGAGGTACGCACTCTCGAGTCCCTTGATAGCGATCTCGAGGTCGCGCTCATCGACTGCTGCACGTTTCTCGACCATACTCTCGGTGGGATCAAAGCTTGTCTTGACTCGCTTGTTCTTCCTTCCCTCCTGCGGCTTCTTGCCGCCTTGTCCCGGTGCTGTCTTTTCGGTGATCGCCGCATTGACGGGTTCGAGCGCGACCGAGGAGATGTCTTCGAGTACAGTGCGCCACACTCGAGACAGAGATTTCGATGCTTCGTTAGGGTCGATGTGAGCCGAGAGAGAGCTGACAAGCAGCGAGTAAGTCGTTGACAGCGCAGGTCTCATAGGTCTGCAACAGAAGCAAGAAGAGAGTCAGCGTCCAGGCACCCCAACAGTCCGACAAAAAGGGAGAACTTGCGATCGGATTTCGTAGGTGCTGAGAGTTCGAGCGACAGTGCCGAGGACCATGTTGGAGAAGCCGACCAGCTGAGTTCCGACACAGAGTCCAAGTTGCGCCAAGATCTGGCATCCAACAATTTGAAGTCTCGGGACGAGCGAGATGACTAGAGTGTGGATCGTTGGGTCTGTACGCTCTTTGACCTGAGGACATTGTTCACGTGGCGTTAGGGTCACTGAAATGATTTATAAACAATCGAGGACGACTGACGGGCATTTCTCGGTTCATTGCGACCAAGCGGGTTCCGAGTTCGACGAGAGCGCCGATCGGAATGCTCACTTGGCCGGCTTTCTCGGTCGCTGGAGTCCTGAGGGTCAGCAAGAGCACTTTGGCGAGCGTCTCGAGACGAGCGAGGGCGGGGAAGGGCGATTCGATATCGGCGAGAGGAGGGAGAGCGAGCGGAGACAAGGTGTGATTCGTCATGTCATCTGCTCGACGGACGCCAATGAGCTTCTCGTACAGTGTTTGATCAGGTCACTTGAAGAGATACTGACCTTCGGCAAAGATGCCTCTTGATACGATCGCGGCGAGCTCGTCACAGGATCCGATCAGGGCTTCGACGCCGGTCTTCCAAGCTTCGCGCAATCCTTCCTTGCCCTTGGGCGCGAGCAAGTAGAGCGATACGAACAAAAGCGATGCGGATTCGCGCAGCGCAGGTGTCGAAGTCGGGTCGCACAACAACGAGAGGGATAGCGTGTGCAGGGCGGGTGACAGAGGTCGCAAGGCGGTAGGGAACAGAGGAATCAGGGTGCACGCGGTCGCGAGCGATGCGAGCTTGACCTGAAAAGAGAGGCCGTGTCAGATCAAAAGCTTTCCGAACGCCTAGCGGTTGTAAGACGTACCTGGCTCGCGGGGGATTCGTTCACAGCTTGGACAAGCGTCGAGACGAATTTCTGAACTGCCTGGGCACCGACGTTCTCGCGCGCCCACTCTGGGTACCAGGTCGACTTGGCGATGATGAGCTTGGTCGTCTCGAGTGCCGACAGGAACAGAGGCAGATCGAGCTTGTGGACGGGCGCTGCGAGAACTTGCTGGCCGGACGTGAGAGCTTGCTTCGAAGCAGCAAGGTAAAGAGTCGGCGAAGACATCAAGGTATGGTGTACGAGCTGGAAGCCGCATGCCCGAACCGATGCCGGGTTGGACGCAGACAGCAGCGAGAGCACTCGGAGCTGCCAGCTAGTTGCGAAGGCGAGGTCAGCATCAAGAAGAACGGAACATGCCCTCGTGCTCAAGCACTCACCGATGCAGCGTCGGACCACCCGTGCCTTCCTCTTGCTCGGTGCGCTCGATCAGGCGCTGAGTTTCAAGTGCCGAGAGAACAAAGTTGAGAGATGAGCCGATCTGCTCGTTCGTCGCCAGCGAGTGGGACAGGAGGTGGTTGAGCATGTTTGTGGCCATCTTGACTGCTCTCAAGGACTTTTTACAGTCGACCAAGCCCGGCACGTGTCGGGCAGGAGCGAGTGGAGCAGAGAGAACGATTGCCGAATTCCTTCTTCGCTCCTTGATCTCACTCAACAGACCGCCTCTCATGTCGGCCTCTTCGTCCTCTGAAACGGAGCCTCAAGCATCAATCTCGCCTCCGCCTGTCGCGCCGCAAGCGCCTGTCAACGATGCGACGTTCAGTTCGATCGGAGTCGAGCCGTTCCTGTGCCGCGCCCTCCAAGCCATGGCCATCCGCAAACCGACACAGGTCCAGGCAGCGTGTATCCCTCCTATCCTTGCCGGCGCAGACTGCATTGGTTCGGCCCAAACGGGTTCCGGTAAAACGATCGCATTCGCTCTCCCGATTCTCCAGCAGCTCGCGAAGGATCCCTATGGCTTCTTTGCCATCGTACTCACGCCGACTCGGTGAGGCGAGATTCCTTGCTTGCCAAATGTCTCGCTATGTCAAGTATATTGACCGCTCCCTACGTTTCCCGTTATTTTCAGTGAGCTCGCATTCCAGATCAGCGAACAGTTTCGTGTGCTAGGTGCAGCCGTCAACCTGCATTCAACGGTAATTGTCGGTGGAATGGACATGATGCACCAGGCGATCGAATTGCGCAAGCGGCCACATGTCCTCATCGCCACTCCGGGTCGATTGGTCGATCTCATCAAGAGCAACCAAGGGGAATGGAGTCTAGGCAAGGTCAAATTCCTTGTAAGTGGATCGTCTCGAGCCGCGCCAGTCGCCGAAACAGGTAATTGACTTGGGGCGTTTGAGAACAGGTTCTCGATGAAGCCGATCGAATTTTGACCCCGACGTTCGCGCCCGAACTGTCATTCATCATTGATCAACTCCCGAAAGAGCGACAAACTCTGCTCTTCACCGCAACCTTGACCGACCCCGTCATGGCATTGCAGAACAAACCTCACACAGATCCTCGCAAACCAAAAGTTTTCACTCACGTCTCTCGAGATATGTAAGCTTATTCGACCGTTCAATCTGTTCATTCTCGTTCACAAGGCTGACCCTTATGGAATTTCTCTCGTCCTCAGGATTACCACGCCAGCCGGCTTGACACAGAAATACATCTTCATCCCCTCCCAGGTCCGCGAAGTGTACCTTGTCTACCTCCTCCTGAACCTGTGCACCCTCACAGGTGCTCAACCTCTGCACTCTGCTCCTCCCGCATCAACCAAATCCGATTCGAAACGGGGAGTCAACCACAACAAGAAACGCACACACCAAGATTCTGAAGACTCGGCGCCTGTCCTCCCTCAAACGATCCTGTTCGTACCGCACTGTCGAACCGCTGCTCTCCTCGATCAGATGTTTGCACAACTCCCGAGCCCAATCCCATGTACATCTCTGCACTCGCATCTCTCGCAACCGGAACGGTTACGATCTCTGTCGCAGTTCCGCCGTCACGCCGTACCCCTGTTGATCGCGACGGATGTCGGTTCGCGAGGATTGGACATTCCTGAAGTTGCAGTCGTGGTCAACTGGGAGGTCCCTCGGGTTCCGGACGATTACGTGCATCGAGTCGGTAGGACGGCTCGTGCTGGTCGAAAAGGAACGAGTGTCACGTTCGTCACCGAGGGAGACGTCGATCTCGTCAAAGCGTTGGAAGATCGGATTGGGACTCAACTCGAAGGATTGGAACTGCCAGAAGAACCCGTGCTTGAATTGCTCAACTCGGTCTCGATCGCGAAGCGAATGGCAAACATGGTACAGTTCTTTTTCTTGACTCCCAACGGGGTATAGAGGTTCGTAGGCAATTCTTGACGTTTGTTTTTCGCCATTCTTTTGACAGGCTCTGCATTCGGAAGGGTTCGGCAGCAAACAGGAGAACAATCGCAAGAAGGCTGGAATCGTGAAAGGCGGCGATTCGAAGCGCAAACAGTCCGAGACGGTCAAAGCTGCGGGCAAAGGGGGCGCGACGCAGAAGAAGAAGAAGGCGAAATCGATAAACGCCAGCGGCAAGATCAAGAAGGTTGGGGGCGATTAAAAGTCGGATCCCGCCCTCAGGTTCAGCCCGGCAGGATTTGCTCTTCCTGTCGTCCTCAAGGAGACACACTCTCTTTCTCTCTCGCCTCGTTGTTGTATGATTGTCTTGCGAGTGCATTTTCCTGTCATAGAGCGTCGTTCTTTTTCTCCCATTGCATTTGTTCCGTGACGAGCAAGACGGCCTGGTCGCTACGTGATAAATGGGCATGTGCGCGGGGCGGACCGTTCGGTAATGGCTTGCAGCCTGCTAATTCGGTCTACAAGACAGTGCGTCGCGGTGAGCGAGTACACATTCGCCGTAACATTCGCAGTGTTTCGAAGCCTGGTAGCTCAAAGGGTGCAGCTAGTTGGCAACACGATCATCTTGGCGGCGCAAGATGATTGCTGACTCGCCTTGAAAGCGTGATGCTTGAACGATGTGACGACTTTGCTACTCCAGACTACGGCAGCGGATCCGTTCTCCAGCTTGACTATCCACCGAGTCGCCACGACATCCTTTCGTATGATCCTCATATGTTCCCTGAAGCAATTTTTTCGATCGTTAGGATATGGCAAGAAAGGCTGTCGGAAGAGCTTGGGCGAACCTGTCTGCGCTAGAGAGGCTTTCTCGATCCCGAGCATCTCGGCAGCTCGCTCAACGGCACTGTAAGACAGATTGAAGATCGTAAATCTGGGTCAGCATAGCTCATCAATGAGAACTCAGCAGTAAAAATTAACTCACGCAGCTCTCGCGATCGCCTTGGTGAACCCTTTCGCGAATACTTCTCCAATTTCCTCTTTCGCCGCCGCATCTTGCACTGCGACCTTGCAGATCCAGTTCAAATCTGATGTCGTATTGGGCTCCGGCGGAGAGGAGGAGATCTTTTCGAACAAAAACGCGATCGTGTAATTTCGAGACAGAATATGATTGAGGAGAATGGTTTCGAACGCGTGAGATGGGTTGACGAATGCGAGGGCTTTCTTGGCCGCACTGGTCATAATGGAAACCTTATTCCGTCAGTTTCTCTTCAACGGAATGAATGACTCTGAGCCGGTATGGCTCTTTGTCGGGAAAAAGGGGGGATCTTACGCTCGTCTTGCGGCCGTTTGTCCACGTCCGGTTGCCTCGAATGTCTCGTCACCGATCCGAAGCACTGCCTTCCAATTTGGCTGTTTTGGCCACGGCATTGTGTCGAATGTCGGAGTCGCCATGTCAACCTGTTTCACATAGTCGAACAATCGCGCCGTGTAGTTCGTTTGTGGCAGTTCTGATGAGCGACGCGAGGCTTTGATTGTTTCCGGGTCAACCTGGGGAGCGAGATGAATGCAGGGTAAGCACGAAGTTATGGTTTTGCAGCGAAATCATTCTACGCACGTCTCGGATCCCTAGAAACGCTGCTGCAGCGCTGTCGATTCCCAAGTCGTTCGAAGTGTTAGGATCTCGCTCTTTGTGACTAGTGCAGAGAAAATCTTGAAGCAGAGGCTGACATTTGCTTCGCGCGGTTCTTCGAACGACCCGAACCCTCGACGGTTCGGTCCCCGACTGTTAGCTCAGCCCTAAACACTTCGTCCGGTGCGACTCCTTTGACCGAGTACAACCATATCGGCGGTTCGAGTCGGTGTCGCTTGACGTGCGTATCGAGTTGGTCGAGCGGCAAGCTTGATGGGAGGACGTAGTTCGGGTTACCCGGTTTCCTCTGCCAATCGACTCGCACAGGTGGCAGTTCTGGATCTTCGCGAATCGGGATTTTCGGGGCGAACCCGTCCCTTAGCTTGCGGTATTCTTGATCGACGATCAATCTGAAACACTGCCGGATCCATTGAGTAGCGTAGATGACTCCCTCTTGACGGTAGATACCGGCAGTGTAGGCGTAGAAGAGCGAAGTCTGTACGGCGGGCGACAATTTGAGGTAGTCGAGCGCGAGAGGGTCGGATAGGAGTCTTGCGGACAGTGAGTAGTGGTCCGAGAGTCGCGAGAGGCTCTCTCTACTGAGCACGCGAGTAAGAAGAGTCTGGAAAATAGTGTACGAGAACATCAGGCGATAAATCGTCGAGCAGAGAAAGAGGCAGACTTGCATCGACAGCAGGAACGGTCAGCGACCCATATTCATTCGTGATCAGCTCGGTGACAGTCAACTTGAGCAGGTGTTTCCCCAAGTACTGTTGATTGAACCGGAGTAAACTGGATCAGCTGCGGTCGAAGAGGAGTTGCGGTTGACCGGAACTTGCCTCGAGCTTCTCAAACGATTCAGCCGGCTGCCCCGATCTACCTCGAGCGTTGGCAGGCCTCTCGAACGCGTATGATTTCATATCGCCCAGAGCGGAAGGGTGTACAAAAACGGCTGGATCACGAATGTCGATGAACGGAGGTCTGGGGAGAACAAGGGCAGGATCGCCTGAACTGCTCGGCGCCTGCCTGTGCAGTTCTCGAGACGCAGTGTGGAACCATTGGGAAGGGTGTGGACTCGTCACAGGGATCGACCGCCGTGCCCGAGGGGCGTTCAGCGATAAATTTGGGCGAGGCGCAGTCGGCAAGTTCTGGGGAATTCTGGTTGCGATAGTCGCCGGTCGGAGAGCTGCTCTGCTCGGGGCCATGCCGAGTCGACGTTCAAGACCGCACCGAGAAGAGGTAGTGCGAGAGAACCTTCGCTCAACTTGCCGAGATCTTTCATTTCGGATTTCACTTCAGAGCCGCCCTCTTGACGCCAATCACGACCATGTTCAGATTATCACGGGCAACTCGAGTGCTCGAGCGCACATTTGCAACTTCGGCTCGCCAGCAGCAGATCCTGCCCGGCACCGCTGAAGCGTTCCAGAAGCATGCCATCGACGGAACCAAGCCGGTGCTTGTCGACTTCTACGCCGAGTAAGTGAAGCTTTTGTAGTCTTCGACGATCCTCTCGAACAGGGTGTTAGGGCATCGTGAGCATGCCGCTGAATTCCGGAGGGAATTACCTCATCCTGCTCAAGCCGCACAACTCGTGTTCGATCTTGACCGCTAACCCAGTCGGTTACAGCTGGTGTGGACCTTGTCGCTTCCTCACTCCGATCCTCGAGAAAGTCGTGACGGACGAGACTGGTGTTGACCGTGAGCTGATTTCTCGCGCTCGTGCCTCTGCTTCGAGATACGATCCTTTTCATCGCTGACTTGCTCATCCCTTCAAAACTGGTACTTAGTTATGAAGGTTGATACCGAGAAAGAATTTGAACTCGCTCAGAAGTACAAGATCAGGTCTCTCCCGACGGTTGTAAGAGGACACACCCTTCCTTCGCTCCGTAGTACCTCCGAGCTGGATCACTGAACCTATGCTCTGGCCTTGTGCGTTTAGATGGCGTTCAAGAATGGTCAAGTTGTCGGTCAATTCATTGGCGCGCAGCAAGAAGGAGGCGTCCGCAAGTTCCTCGACGAAATCAAGTCCAAGTAAATTAGTTGGAAACTGCGCTGGTTCACCCTTCTTGTGCACCGAATCGACTTGAATGTAAATTTGTTTCGCTCAGAATATAGGCGAGATGGATAGACCTGTCGAGCACTGTTTGAATGCTCAATAGCTCGCGCACATCTGCAGCTGCTGCAGGATAGCTGCTTTGTACTTTCAAATTTCCCTGTATCTCGAACCACGAGGGTCCGCCTGCTGGCCATGTTCGCGTGCGACATGTCGAAGACCGCAGCCAGAAAGTCCTATCGTCGATCTCACGCTCGACGAGTTGCGCAATTCGGGCATTTCTCATCTGCGCTTCAAACTTCTCGCAAGGCGAGAGGCGACCATCGTCCACACACACTACCGAGACTGTGACGACAGCCGGGACGACGATCTTGACGGTCCTTACAGCTGCCGCGGTCGGTGAAGGATTGGGTTGATCACTCAACAACGTTCAACTCTTCGACCCCGCTTCGGATAGCGGCTTCCCCTTTGACAAAGCTCTCGCCATGGGAGTCTCTGGCCTATGGTCGGAATTGGAGCCGGCACACTCGCTCACTACCTGGGCTCAGCTCTCGGACGCATACTACCGCTCGAGTTTGTCGAAGGAACATCCAGTCGGCGGTTTGCGAGTTGGGATCGACGTCAGTATCTGGTTGGTACACGTCGAGAAGATGGATCAGCTCGGAGCAGATGAGGAAGGCAATCCGGTTCATCCGGGCAGGTGAGGACTGTCCCCTATTACCGGTGCGCTACGGCTCGAAACAAATCCCATGCTGACGGCTCGTACTCAATGCTGACAGGAACGCAGACCTGCGATGCATCTTCTACCGAGTCTGTCGAATGCTTCAGAGGGGCATCTTGGCCGTGTTCGTCTTTGATGGACCGAACAAGCCCAAATGGAAACGAGGAAAGCACGTTGGAGGAGGTTGGGCTGGCCGTCATCGCCAAGAGGAGCTGCAGAAAATGTTTCGACTCATGGGAATGGAGTCACGCCGAGCTCCAGGAGAGGCCGAAGCCGAACTCGCCGAGATGAACGCACGAGGCGAGATCGACGCAATCCTGTCGGACGACGTCGACAACTTCTTGTTCGGCGCCCGGGTCGTGATTCGCAACATGTCCAAAACCCTGTCAGGCAACACGAGCAAGGTTGCGTTGAAGCGCAAAGCAACCATTCCGGGATCCACGTCGCGAGACACCCAGTACGTCGATGTGCCACCAGCTTTCGATCGGGCGCTCGTCACGTTCTCCTACCAGGACATTCTCACGACGACCGGACTCTCGCGCGAAGACATGATCTTGGTCGCGCTCATGTCGGGTGGCGATTACTCGGAAGGGATCAAAGGTTGTGGCGTTGCAACTTCGAAACGACTCGCCGAGGCAGGATACGGGAGAAAGCTTCTGCACGGCATCAAACAGTTTGAACACGATCCGAGTGCACAGCGTGATTTCCTGAGAGAATGGAGGGAAGACGTCGCGCACGTATTGACCACGAATCCGGACAAGCTACTCGAGAAGAAGAATCCGTCACTCGCGCGCAAGATCCTCGAGTCGGAGGATTTCCCGAGCCTCGCTATCTTGCGCAACTACGTACACCCGAACGTCTCACCACTCGGATCCTACGATCCACCAAGTTGGGACGAGGATATCGATATTGAAGGCCTCGTCCAGTTTGTGTCGGACATGTTCGAGTGGGGACACGAACAAGTCGTCTCGAAATTCCGCAACAATCTGTGGATCGGCATCTTCATGCGACATTTACGACGGAGTGCGATCGAGCATTCGGGGTCTTATCGGTCAGACTCGCACTTGCCGGCAGCACTCGCTCAATCGGTCATCAACTACAAATGCGAGAGCTCGACCGATTACGCTCCTTCCTACTCCTTTCACCTCGACCCCGAAGCCTTCTCGACGCTGATCGACCCTTTCTTGCACGGGAACGATCCTTTCCCTTTTCCCGACTACGAGCTGTGCAGTGAGCAACAAGCGGAAGCGATACGGAACGAGAGGAAATCGTTGGGCCGGGCCCTCGAACGACCTCAAGCCGCCAAGACGTCGACCTTTCGTCACTGGATCCCGATCGCGTTCTTGACCGCGGACGAAGGATGCAGGAAGAAAGTCAAGGATTGGCAGGACGCGCTGCTAGCGAAGGAACTGGAGAAGGAGGAGAAAGCAGAGCGGGCCCGCATCCGCGCAGAGAGCAGGTCGTCACCGATCAAGAAGAGCTCGCCGATCAAGAAACCTCGCAAGGCGAAAGAGCCTGCTAAGAAGAAGGACGAGAGAAAGAAGGTCAAGTCGCTGTTGGTCAGCAGCGACAGCGAAGCCGAATCGATTCAAAAAGCTTTGATCGAGCTGAGGGACGACAAGGTTTCGAAAGCCCGACAGAAGATCCTCCATGAAGCTAGATCGAAGGCGAAAGGGAAAGGGAAAGACGCCGCTGCCTCGACACGCTTCACGATTGCGTCTTTACACTCATCCTCACCTAGAACCGCCTCATCCGATATTGAAATCTTCGATGAGCCGAGGAAGAGTCGTTCGCAGGGCAGCCGATCCAGCTCGGGATCCTTGAATATCAGCAATTCTTTCGTCGCGTCGAAACCGTTCCAGAAATCCTCGAAATTGAACACACATACGCTGCGAGATGTACCCAGCTGCCTGGATCCTTCGCCGCTCAGGCCTCTGCAATCGCCCTCGAAGCGTGCACTCCATTCCGACACTTCCGACGCTTCCGACTTTTTGCCCGATCTGGACGATCAGCTGTTCTCCATCAAGACGAAATCGCGACGCTTACCTCGACCCGTCTCCAACTCAAGGTCACATGCAGCCGTGATCGAGCTTTCCTCCGATGATGATTCGGACCAAGGCGAGGACTTGGAATCGCTTGAAGACCATTTCATCAGAAAGGAGAAGGAGAAGCGACAGGCCGATCTTGACAATGCCCTTCATTCACAATCATCTTGGGTATCCGCGACACCCTCTTCATCGGCGCAAGATAGGCCGAGAAATGCGTCGCAGGCGAAGAGTTACGAAGTGGAAACTTTGATCCTCAGCGATTAAGCTGCTTTCTTGGCGGATCTGTACCTTGGATATAACTTTGTTGTTGTCTTGCATTCAAGTTGTACTTTAGCTCTGCATGACGGATCGAAAGAGTTGGCGAGGTCTATGCGCTCAGGGTCCATTCGCTCGTGCCGGATTGGTCCGGGCGTATAAACTTTTCTTTTCTCTTGCGGCTGCAGGCTGTTATGCCTTTTTTCAGCGCTATCTCTGGCCATATGGAGACACCAGAGACCCCCATTGTGCCATGAGACCAACATTTTGATTTCGACATTCGATCTCGCCTCCACACACATTGATTCAACCGCTTTCTCGCCTACGATTCTACAGACGCAGTTCCCCAACTCGTACTTAGCTTGAATCACCTCTTGCTTTGAGCTTCTGCTTCGACAACCTCGGTCCGCCGTCTCTTTGCCGATTCCGCCATCCGAGTCAAGCGATCTTCGAACCGACAATAATCATGTTGGCCGCTCGTATGCGCTCGACGCCAGCCCAGCATACGGCTCTTCTGTTCCGTCGCTACCTCGCAACGCAGACTCGAGTTCCACAAACCTACATCGAGAAAGTGGTGCAGCGGCATTCGGTCGGGCTCCCTGAAGGCAAGGCAGTCAGGGCTGGTGATTATGTTATGATCAAGCCTCAACATGTCATGACCCACGTAAGCACAGAATCGCTCTTGCAGAAGGAAATCTCGGATACTCAACTCCCGACATTTGCTTTCGCAGGACAACACGGGTCCTGTCATTTCCAAGTAAGGGGGAATACGCTCGTCTCTCAATTGCGTGACATATGAGACTCACATGTGGTCAGTATCTGCCAGATTCAAATCAATCGGTGCCACCAAAATCTCGAACCCTCGCCAAACCGTGTTTACGCTCGATCACGACGTTCAGAACCGCTCACCGGCCAACCTTGCCAAATACTCGCGCATTGAAGCGTTCGCAGGTCAACACGAGGTCGACTTCTACCCTGCTGGACGAGGTATTGGACACCAGATCATGATTGAGGAAGGTTACGCGTTTCCGGGTGTCATGACGGTCGCGAGTGATTCGCACTCAAACATGTACGGAGGAGTTGGCTGCGTAGGAACTGCCATCGTCCGGTGAGTCTGCATCTCGAAACGTGCAGACTATGCCATCCTGACAAATGACCGAGCAGCACGGACGCTGCCGCGCTCTGGGCGACCGAACGAACGTGGTGGCAGGTGCCGCCCATCGTCAAAGTCAATCTCGAGGGCGAACTGCCAGCTGGTGTCACCGGAAAGGATATCATCGTTGCGCTCTGTGGCAACTTTAACCAGGACGAAGTTCTCAACCACGCGATCGAGTTCCACGGCAGCGGTGTGCCGCAATTGAGCGTTGACGAGCGTCTCGCGATCGCCAACATGACGACAGAATGGGGAGCGCTTGTGGGAGTCTTCCCGACTGACAACGTGCTCAAGGAGTGGTACGAAAGCCAGCTCAAGAAGCTCGAGCTCCGAAGATTCGCCCTCGGGGCTTCGTCCTCTTCGCTGCCGACTGCATCCGGAGACCACCCTCGCCTCACCACCCAACGTCTCGAGCAAGTCTTCTCGAGACCTGTCGTCGCAGATGAAGGCGCCCACTACGCCAAGACCCTTACGCTCGACCTCACGACCCTCTCGCCCTCGGTAGCCGGACCGAACTCGGTCAAGATCTCGACGCCTCTGCCTGTACTCGCCGAGCAAGACATCAAAATTAACAAGGCCTACCTCGTCAGTTGTACCAATTCGCGAGCTTCGGATCTCAAGGCCGCTGCCGATGTCATCAAAGGGAAGAAGGTAGCCGAGGGTGTCGAGTTCTACATCGCCGCCGCGTCGTCCGTCGTGCAGAAGGAGTCGGAAGCGTCTGGAGACTGGGCGGCTCTGCTCAATGCCGGTGCCAAAGTTCTTCCCGCCGGTTGCGGACCGTGCATTGGGCTCGGAGTCGGACTCCTGGAGGATGGTGAGGTCGGTATCTCGGCGACGAACCGAAACTACAAAGGCCGTATGGGAAGCCCGAACGCTCTCGCATACCTCGCAAGTCCCGAGGTCGTCGCCGCGTCTGCCATCGCGGGCAAGATTGTCGCTCCTCAGGTTGCGGGCGCTTCTCCTTCGTCCTCTGCACCCCGGACGTCAATCGAGGAGCACGCTGCCCCTTCATTCGCCACCGCTTCGTCTTCGTCCGCTTCCGAGCCTCTCCTCCCCAATTTCCCTCCCCTCTTCTCCGGACCGCTGCTGTTTGCGCCTCAGGACAACCTGAACACGGATGGTATCTATCCCGGAAAGTACACGTACCAAGACGACATCACGCTCGAGAAGCAAGCCGACGTCGTTATGGAGAACTACGACCCTTCGTTCGCGCAATTGATGAAGTCGCTCAAGTCGCCCACGGCTTCTTCCCGTGACGGCTCTGGAGTCCTTCTCGCCGCGGGCTACAACTTTGGTACGGGATCGTCGCGCGAACAAGCCGCAACGGCGCTTCTCTCTTCGGGAGTGCCTCTCGTCCTGTGTGGATCGTTCGGTGACATCTTCAAGCGCAACTCGATCAACAACGCTCTCATTTGCGTCGAGTGTCCCGAACTGATCGAAGACCTGACCCGCGACTACGCCAAGGACAACAAGCGCGGCGCAGGCGGCAAAGATGGCAATTTGACCGTCCAGGTTCCGTACTGGGTCGAGGTTGAGAGTGTTGGGGGCAAGGTGATTCTCAGGAAGGAGCAGGGTGGAGAAGTGATCAAAGAGTACAGCGTCGGAGCTGTTGGTGGCAGCGTGCAGGAGATGTGGCTCGGTGAGTAGTCTTACATGCATTCTTGTTGACGTCTCGCTCAGAGAAACTGACACATAGCGCCGTACCTTGCAGCTGGAGGTCTCGAGGGATGGGTTCGGGAACGTATTTAACCATCACTTTTCTCTGCTTTGCAACCTGTTGGGTTTCATGACGTACGCTTTTGGGCAATCGTTAGAGCGAGCTCTGTTCTCGCGAAGAATCCTTTCCAGACGAGAGCGCTCAAAGGAGGTGCTCTGTAAGAATGGATCGAGCTCAATCTCGTCGATCGCTCCGGGTGTGTTGGCTCGAGGCCGGATGTTGGCTAGTCACAGATCGTTCGTCGATGTAGTACATCTCTCTTCCTCTTGCCACAGCGTAAGGTAGGCCGAATAGGGGAGAGACCGAGCGGGCGAGCGCCAAAGAAAAGGACTGCAGGCGACATTCAAGATCAGGTCGAAGAATTGTGGCTGGAGCCGAGCGCGCTCGGGCTGGATGCTCGGTTTGGGCTCTGATGGTGATGGTGAAGGGGCTCAGCGTCATGAGGAGAACGATCTACGACCATCACTTCCGCGGAGAATCGGAGAATCTCGCTCGCGACGGCATCTCGCGATTCGCTCCGTGAGCCTTTCGGACATTCCCGTGATGCTCCGAGATTCGAAATCGCTTCGTCAACGGCTCGGAATGCCGAAGAAATCGCGTTGTCAGCGAGGAATGTTGCAAGCTTAAAATTTCCGCTCGCGCTGCTTAACGTGACTGAGAGCACTCTTTACACGGTGGCAAGAGTGTGTATCGACGCGACAAACCATGCAATATGCTGCACAGAGGCGGTGGGGACGCGACGAAGAACGCGATGCGGTGTTTTTTTAGAGCATTGAGCTTAGTCGGTGCTCTTCGTACTGACACATACCTCGCTATGCCAGAGCTTTCGCCACCACCAACCAGCCATCTCTATGCTACCAGCCATCTCTGGCGTAGTCTATAAAAGCGAGAGAACTGTCTGAATGCCTGCTCTCTCTTCACACTTCCTCACACTCCTCTCTCTCGCGCTTTGACACCCTCCTCCCAACTAGCGAATCGACCTCACACCGCTCTATCTACCTTCAAACATAATGGCATCCTTTACAAAGTTTGTTCTTTCGTGCCTCGGCATTCAGACGAAGCGAGCAGTGAGTTTCTCGACTATTCAAGTAGTCCGACAACCCCTAACCATCCCGCTACGCTGGACAGACCCCTGCTCTCATCACAAACATCGTCGCTCGGCCATCTCCTGCCTCGATCCACGACCGTCGCAGCTTCACCGCTCCTGCGCTCAAGTCGGCAAAAGCTGCGGCCGAATCGCGGCTGTTCAAGGAGCATCCGAAGAGCTACGTGTCGTTTTCGGAGTTGATCCCCGGGCTCGCGCCTGTCGGAGAAGTACAACTGCAAGACCTCGAGTGGATCCAGGCCGAGGGCACGATCTCGAATGTTGGAAGCTACCGCACCGAGCTTGTTGACCGAGTGAGTGAAACATCGCTGGATGTCTAACGCATGAGAACACTAGAGCTGACTCAAGACGATTCTCACAGCTCACGAAAATTCACAGAGAGAACAAACCGACGGTCGGATCGCTTCGAGCAGAAATCGACGCGGTCTACGCTTCAATTCCAATTGAATGCCGAAAAAACCTCTTGCATCCGGCCCAACGACAAATCGACGTCCTGCTCGAGAAGTTGATGGCGGAGATTGAAAAGGTCGAGCGAGATTGGCAAGCGTGGCCTCCGGTCGTGGAGGAAAAGGTAATTTACACCCGCTCACCTCGCCGCTCGGTCCCTTCCTCTCGCCCTCGTCCTTCTCTCCGCTCCTAAAATCCTCCTCCTCTTCATATAGTCCCGCATCACCTACATAGAATCATACTTACTATATCTACCTAGAATCGTTGTTGTTGTAACCCTCTACCTGAAATACCTTATCTACGCATTGACCCCCTTCGAAGAATCGAATCGCTTTCCTCTGCTAGATTAGGCAGCTTGATCGTGCGATCGACTCGACGGTGCCTCAACCTGTTTCAGATTGTCTGAAGTCGGTCCTCCCTCTTAGTTGGCTTCGACCAAACCCATGTCACAGCACCCGCTCGCAACAGGCTACCCTGACGCAATTGAATATAGTCATAGTGCGATCAGAGCGCTTGTACGAGTGTCTGTGCTAAGAGAAAAAGGGAGGGAAGAACGAAGGGAAACAAGAGATAAGAAAAAAAATCAAGATGAGATCTACGAAAAGAAAGGGTTTTGCGAAGTTGGGGGAAAGTGACGGTGCGAGACTACCGAGGGAACAAGGAAGGAGAAACTTTGCGTAGTAGTGACAAGGTATAAAGACGTGCAGAGGAAACTGGGGTGGAAAACGGGAGACAAAACACTTCTCGGGATAGTTCTTCCTTTTTAAGGCGGGGTATTCCGAACCGAGAGAGAGACGAGGGCAAGAAGTCGAGACACACGAGCGAGTGGAGGACGGAGGTATCTCTCACAAGAAAGGTAGGAGGTAGGTCGAAACGACCAAGGTGAATATTGTCGACAGCATGGATGACGAAGAAGCCGTGATCGTCGACAAACCGGTTCCTTTGCAGCGGTTGTTGCTGCTCGCTGTTTGCGAGCAAGGAAGCACATATCAATATCGTTACTCCCACAATCACGAAATGACAAGAGGCCGTACTTGGCCAGCAAGACAAATACCTGCACCAGCTGCAGGCAGTCGACGGGTCTCCTGTGTAAAAGTTGCGCACGAGGACGACAAAGAGAACGATCGCGAGAGGTAACGCAAGCACTCGGAGACCATAGAAGATCCACTTGTGCGCCGGGCTAGGGGAATGCACAATCGGGAACAGGAGGAGAGCCACAACGAGACCCATCGCGAATCCTCCCAAATGGGCGAAGTTGTCGATCCCTGGGAGTTAACCGTCAGTCCTGAACAGCGAGACGGGTATGTGAGAAGCGATTGGCTAACCTGGAACCCAACCGAGACCGAACCCGACAACGATCTCGACGACGATCCAGAAGAGCTTGCGTTTCGGTTGATCGACTATCTTCCAGTGTGCGACGAGATCGCTTGAGTGGCGCACAAGACAGTGTCAGCGAGGACTAGTAGGCTGGAAGAAGCTGGCCGAGACATACTAGAGTAGCGCAGCGTGCGCACCAAAAATCGCTCCACTCGCGCCAACACTCGGCTGACCGACCAAAGCAAAGTTGGATCCGAGTACGAAACCAAAGATGCCCGCCGCGAGATACAGCACGAGGAATTTGGGCGTACCCATCATCCGCTCGATCTGTTCCGATCAAAGCAAAACGAAGGAATTGTTAGCTGCGAGTACGCCAGCGACTAAAAACTAGGTGGTTATCGCGCACCTGAGCGGGTGAACCAAAGCACTGAACGGCCATGTTGACAAGCAAATGCAAAACGCCCGCATGCAGGAAGATTGGGACGAAGAACCTGAAGCTTTGGTTCGGACCGCCCAGACCGGACTTGATGTCGAATCCTCCGAAACCGCAGATTTCCGACATGGTACACGTAGGATCGGCGGAAGACAGGGTAGCAGAGTTTGTTTGATTCAGGCAGGTCCATTGAATGTCGGTGACCTGAGTCGGTCGAGAGAGGGAGAGGATGAGCGTTGTCAGACCGACAGTAAAGTAACGGGCGAGAACATACTCCTTGGATATACTTCATGCAGCCTGCAAAGCGGGCACCCTGGTTGATCAAGACAGCCCCGGACGGACCTGTGCGCCAAATTTAAACTGAGTCAGGGTTGGCCCATTCAATCGGAGGAACGGTTCCTTACCAATCATATAGTTGAAGCTAGGCTTGGTCTGGATGGGCGAACCCGTGATGGACTTCATCTTGACGAGTTCGACTATGAGAACCTGGAGCACGAGATTCGATTCATTAGCGCACGAGCTTTTCCCAGGTAACAAAGCAGGGCAGACTCACGATGGTCATGATAACTGCAAGAGTCCAGCTCGCATACGGCCATCTCTGTATCCCCACGAATCGCTTGTGTTCCCACACCTTTCGCGCCGGATCGGTCGTGTCCCAAAACCATCGTTTCCACACGGCTTCCGGACGAATCTTGCCGCCATCCATCCACTTTTCGCTTGCAGATCGGTCGTGAGCGCCGGCGACATCGAGCGAAGGGATCTTGGAGAGCCCCGAGGATTGCGAGCGGTCCATCCCACGCGATGATGGCGGATATGCTCGGTCATCGTACGAGGCGGAACCTGGAGGTTCGAACGCGAGTTCGTGTGGTGTGTAAAAGCTCGACTGCTGCGGCGTGCGACCGCCACGAAGCTTGTTCACGAGTGAACCCACAAACCCGGTACCGGCAAGCTGTCTGCCCAACTCGTAGTCGTTGTGACCGTGAGAGTCACCAGTTCGTGCCAGCTCGGGATCGTTGCCGCGTTTAGGATAGTACGAATCGTCGTCATCGTAGGGATCGCCATCAGTGCGCCCAACCGCGGCGTACCCTCTCGGGCTCGAGTACGGCTGCACAGTCGAGCGAGACCCGTTCGAGGATGGATCCGCTCTGCGACATTGTTCGTCGGCGACGAGAAGATCGTCCTCCTCTCCCAGGTGGTCGTCGTACTGTCTCGGAGCATAAGGTACGGTGTCGGTTGCCGAGGTTTCGCCTCTTGCTCTCGCGAGCGGTCCCACCGTGGAGGGGTTCACTGCCCTGACGTTACCCGTCGCGGTCATGCGACTGGTGCGTTGATCGGGTACGACCGTGCTCGAGTCGTCGTTGAGCATCTCGGGCGGGACGTAATCGCGGTGCACGGTCTCTTCGAGCGCCAACTCTTCTGGAATCTCGGGCACGTCGGGTACTCGGTCCATCGGGCGGGGTCCAAACAGGTTGCGCCTTCCGGTGAACCGACGGTCGAGCTGGGAGACTGAATCGTCGGGATGGATTGTCGACGCTGCGTCCTCGGACCATTCAAAGTTGGACGAGGCGACATCGGAAGGTGGAACCGGGCGCGCGTACAGGTCGGATGGGAGAACTGCCGGTTGCTGCGAGTATGCCCGAGAGGAAGGAGCCGTGTGCGAGTCGGTCGAGGGAGGTTGAGCTGCGAAGGTGGAAGGGAGCGTGCGAAGGTACTCGCTGCCGGAGCTCGGTGGGGGTGAGCCTTGCCTGCGAGACATCTGCTGCGTAGTTGTCGGCGTCGAGCTGGGCAAGCGGCGACGAGCGAGACGAGGATTAAGCGGTAAGCGTCTAGTTGACTGATGCGCCTACAGCGCGTGTGGCAGTGCAGGTGTAGCCCGTTTCTGGCCGAGTTCGGCGAGCGAGCAAGGCGTAGATAGCGCTACTGGGTGTACACTCTCGAGGAGGGCCGAGACAGGGAGCGTTGGCGACCCGGTAAGAGGCGCGTGTGCGAATGAGGCGATGTAATCACGTAACTTTCACATACAATTTTTGGGCTCGCTCTCGACCCGCGCATCGGAAGCCTTGTAGTCTCAAGTACTCTGAATATTTGACAGCAAAAATCGCCGAGAGAGACACGATCAGAGATTCGCTTGGCCCGACCTCTGCCGCAGCGCTCGTCGTTGCTCTTCCGAGCGCTCCCTTCGGTCTCCCAGTCGCCTCCTCGCGCTTGTCGGGAACGCACTTCGGTTCGGGTCCCTCCAAATTCCACTCAACAGGCCGACCACATCTCGGAGCTCCAACTCTCGATCACCTCTCGCCTTCTTCTCTCGGACTCGGCGGGTGGAACGAGTGCAGTCTGCTCGCTCGCTAGCTCGTGACTATGCAAGGACCACGTTTGTCGTCACACTACGACCGCAATGTGCCGGACTTAACCCTGCACCTTGCACCCCCTGTCAAAAGCACTCCTCCTTCTCGATCTCGTCCTCCCACCCCTGATTCAGCAGCAATCGACCAAGCCGACAACTCTTGGGACTCTTGCACAATCGACGCGGACGACCCGATCGTCGCGCAGCCAAATCGGGAACGATCTGCAGTAGTCGAACGATCCGAATCGCTCGGCGCTGCGCAAGACGAACCATCAAATCGAGTCCTCGACGACGACAACGACATAAAAGACGACACCGAGGCTGTCTTTGGCAAGCGTAGCGACCGTACTGCGAACCCCGGGACCCGAGCACGAGACGACGAGGAAGACTACGACGGATCGAACAACAAGCGCAGTTTCAAGCAACGTGCGTGGAAAGCGATCAAGCGGCATTCGGCGTTCGTAGGACCAGGTGTCGTCGCGTCGATCGCCTATCTCGACCCAGGCAACTGGTCGACCGATCTACAAGCAGGAAGTGCTGTGCGTTGACAATCTCACCCTCGTCTGCGCCTGATCGTCCAGCGTGGCACAAGCTCACCCTATCCTTCGAGTACTGTATCGCCAACAGTATGGATACAGTCACCTCTTCATCGTCCTCTTGTCCGGATTGATGGCCCTGTTCTTCCAGATCCTCGCAACCCGCCTCGGGTGTGTCTCGGACGAGGGTTAGTCCGCTCGGTCCGGCACGTCGCGGCTTCGTGTTCGTCGCTGACCCAAGCTCTCTTCATCACCAGACTTTGCGACACATTGTCGAATTGCTCTGCACAATCGCGACAGCAAGTACAAGCTGTTCTACCGGTGGGGCGTGCTGTACCCGTTGTACGTCTTGTCAGAGGCGGGTATCGTCTTCGTAAGGCTTCTTCTGCATTTTCCCGATACTGGCCCTGCGGCTTATGTCGGATTCGGCTCCGCAACACAGACGGATCTGGCAGAACTTTTAGGTTCAGCCATCGCAATCAACCTGTGAGCGCAGTCTCGGTCGGCAAGTGACGTATAGGCTATACTAATCAGGGGTACTTGTTCCAGTCTCATTCCAGCGATTCCGCTCTGGGGTTGCGTGCTGATCACGGCCGGCGACGTCCTCCTCATTCTCCTCCTCTTTAACCAATGTGCGTCTAGGTCGGGCTCGCTCCCGTCCAGAATCGACTTGCTGACGCTATCTACTGTCATCAGATCCCACCCGAACAGTGTCTCGCTCGATGCGATTGTTTGAGTTACTGCTCGGGCTGCTGGTTCTGGTCGTGCTTGCATCTTTCGTCGCTCTTCTTGTTGAAGTCAAACCGGTCTGGAAGGACGCCTTCCACGGCTACATCCCTTCAAGCGGAATTGTCGATAATGGCGGTATCTACATCGCCGTCGGGTACGTTCCCTCGACCTCTTAACCTCCACTTTTCTCATCTCACTCTCCTTCTTCCAACAGAATCATCGGAGCGACGGTCATGCCACATGCATTCTTCATCGGCTCCAAGATGGCCTGCATGAGAAGGATCCCACCATCGGCGTACGGAGAAGAGGACGAAGAGCGCGTAGAAGACGACGCGTACTACGTCTCGAAAGACGCCGATGAAGATGCGATCTCGGTCGAAAGCGGCGAGAGACGTCGTACCTACTTCATCCCGAGTCTCCATCTTCCCCAGCCGTTCCGGCTGAACCAACGTGGATTCGAGTTCATGTCGAATCCGAGGATCCCGATGGACGACCTCGCGCCTACAGAGGAGTCGACAACTCGAAAAGGGCTCAAATCCGACAAGAAGCCGTCACCTCCCGAACTCGAACGACCGAAACCCTCGTACGCCTGCGTCAAAGCTCACCTCTCGCATGCCTGCTTCGATGTCGCTGGTTCCCTCTTGGGATTCGCACTCGTGGTCAATTCGGCGATCTTGATTCTCGCTGCAGCGGTGTTCTACTACGGAGAAGGCAAGAGCAGTAGTACGAGAGGCGAAGGGATCAGCGACTTGTTTGATGCGTACGACTTGGTCAAGCAGTACCTCGGTCAAGGTGTGTTCCAACATCCTCTGTTCTTATCCGAGAGCATGCAACTCATACTCTCTCTCTCGTCTCGTCGTCCGTACCAGCCCTCGCCTACATCTTTGCGATTGCGCTGCTGGCGGCTGGTCAATCGGCGTCCCTTACCGTGACCCTCGCCGGTCAGATCATTGGCGAAGGGTTCATTCGGTGGAGGACCAAGCCGTGGAAGCGACGTTTAATCACCCGTTTGATCGGGATTATCCCGAGTCTCGCCGTCTCAATCGGAGTTGGAAGACAAGGCATCAACACGTTGCTCGTCGCATCCCAAGTCGCGCTCAGTATCGTCCTCACGTTCGTCTTGCCGCCCCTCATCATCTTCACGTCGTCGATGCGAGTCATGGGATTGCCCGACAAATCGTATGTCGCACCTTCGACCGCGGCTGAACCCAACTCGCCTCCCAAGCGAAGATCGTACCGAGCAAGACTACGCTCGTTACTCAAAACCCTGAATCCGATCAGACAGCGTCGACTCCCACCAGGGGTCCTCGTCTCGTACGCGTCTCCACCCGTGGTCGTGTACCTTTGCTGGATGATCTGGTTGTTGATCAGCACGGCGAATGTATACGCATTGTACACGTTGAGTCATGGCGAAGCCTGAAAGAAAAGGAAAGAGAAGTACGGCTCTGCCTTTCTACTGGTCGTCTTTCTGGCCACCTTGCTTCCTCATGGTTCTCGTGATGTCTTTGCCTGTCTCTGTAAAAACCTCTGTATGTTTTTTTTTCTGTTGTCATACCATCCTCATACTGTGTCAAGAAGTCGGTCACCGGTTTCGGTATACCTTGAGAGAGTATAGAATTGTTCCTCCGAGCACAAGCTGAGAGGAGTACGTGCAGAGAAAATAGGTCAAGCATTTTCGTCTGATTTCGTAGAGTGGTTCAGTCAAGACAAGGTTTTACTACCTCACAAAAAAGAAAAAGACAACCAGGAACAGGCCTGAGAAAGAAAAGACAGACCGACTCAGAGAAACCTCAAAACAGAACAAACCAGACGCGAGCACAGACGAAAGAAAAGGTTGACACTCTCGAAAGTTCAGAGAAAGCCCTGCTCATATAAACACAGGAAGAGATAGGTAGACAGATACAAAGGGGGTCACAAATTTTATATGCAAAGTCGTGGGAGGAGAAGGAGAGGAACAGGAAGAGAGAGTTTTTACACTTGGTACTTTTTTGCTCTTGTCTTCGTTTTTGTGGCGATCCGAGGACCTGTGACGAAGCGAAGGTAGCGGTTTTGCGAGGTTCGGTTTTGGTTGCGAGATTTGCGAGGGGACAGGTTTGCGGGTGTACTCTTGGATGCTGAGGTATTTAGGACTCTGACGTGAGGGGTAAGATTGAAAGGCGAGGCCAAGGGAATATGGGCATGTAGGTATATTCTGCTGAAGGGTTCGGTGCGTGATTTTCGTATGATAACCAGTTGTTCAAGCGTTGCGATTGCGAGAGAAAGTCCGGGGCTGGCCGTGTAGGAGCTCTCGTGATCAGGTGAGAGCGAGGCTGCCGAAGCGTGTTGTAACCGGGCTGCCAAGCATGTCTTCGGATGCGAGCAAGTCTTCGGTCTCGTCCCAATCGAGAACGTCGCCTTTGTGGGAAGACGCACTGTTCTCGAGCCAATTGCTGCCAATTGGACGAAGTGCGAATGGTGACGACGGTGAAGAAGACGAGAAGGATGACTGGCTGCCGATCGACGAGAACGTCGAGTTCTGACTGTTCGTGCGGGCATGAGGATGAAATCCGACGGTCGGGCTCGCGGAACCGGACGACGAAGAATGCGTCGCTCCTCCAAGAGAAGCCGACGAGTGTTGCGAGCTGAGCGAGTATCGGTGGATGCGCGACCTGGCAGGCTCGGCATGGGTCGGAGGAGCCTGTCCAAGCTTGAGGCTGAGACCGAGGCCAATGCTCGAATCGCCGAACGGATCGTTGTATGTAGTCGAGTCGAGGGTAGGACTCGGCGCGGTGCCATCGGCACTCGACGACGGGAACGGAGCGCGGATGGATTGGGTTGGCGAGTTGCCGGCAGATGAGAAGCCGGAAGTCCCACTGCCAATGTAGCTCGACAAGGTCGGGCCGAAATTGCGAGCAGGTGCACCGGCAACCGCAGTTGAAGTCATGCGATGGGCGAGACGAGAGACCGGCTCGGCAGCGGGCTCACAGTGAGCTGAGGAAGAGACAGCGGATGATGGTGGCGAGGAGCGACGACTTCCTCCGGGAAGTGCTTGGTGGATGAAGCAGCATCGAGGCCCGTAAGGACACGAGCCATTCACAGCAAAAGTGCGGCAGAGCTCGCTCTTGAACTAGTTGTCGTCGATAAGGGTCAGTTCATTTGTTCAGGATAAGAAGCTTGTCGGAGGGCGTGTAGCGGACCTTGGGATGCCTTGAGATCGACCGTTGCTCTTCGCGGCCATGAGCGAACTGACATTTGAAGCCATAGCGGCTAGGGCGAGAGACGTGTGGGTCAGCTCTTTGAATCGCGTCCGGCACTCATTCGGAGAATCTCACCACGATCCTTTCTCTTCCCAGCTCCTGCATAGCTCGGTCTGTTCGAGGCAATGAGACGCGTCAGAAGAGATACAGAAAGGTTGCGTTAAAAGAGAAGGGAGAGATTGCAGACGCCCTTACCTTGTAGAGCTCGAGCTTGCGGTTGTTCGGCGACGGTCCAGGCAAGATCTGACCCGCGGCGGAGCGTTGCACGGACAGCATTTGATTCTGACGACCGCGCATCGCTGCAACCTTGACGACGATCTCGTTGAGTCCGCTCGTGGCGGGGCTCGCGTAGAACCCTTTCGTCTGCTCCGAGTTGACGCCGTACAACGCTGCAAGCGGATTGTCCTGGTTCATCGCCTTGTCGAAATACTCGCCAATCTCGCGCAACTTTGCAGCTGGCGGAGTCGCCTTGAGCGTCGAGCAGCATGCAGTGGTGTAGATTTCTCGCGCTTGGATGTAGAGGGAATCTTCGGGTGTTAGATTGAACGGCTCTGGATGAGCGAGTGGAGGGTAGACCTGTGAATCGAGACTCGAGATGGACGAATGACGAGAGAGCTGAGGCGAGTAGGGCGCGAGCTGCGGCGAAAAAGTGTCGAAACCGGCCGGCAAGATAGCGGGAGCCGTGTCAACAGGAGAAGGACCGAAGTACGAGTTGAGCTGCTGAACAGTAGCATTGCGGTCGACTGAGGGACGGCGGTGCGAGCCGAAGAAGGAGGTTGTCGAGGTCAAGCTCGAGGAGCGAGATCGATCGGCTGGCGAGTGCAGCGGCGAAGCGTACATCGAGTTGAAATACTGCTGTTGTTCGGCGAGCCAGTCCTTGTCGCTGTCGCCTGGATTAGGCGTCTCGTAGGTCGAGAGCTCCTCCATACGGTCCTCGCGGTCGATGGGCTTCTGTTGCAGGCGCAGGATCTCGTCGGCAATCTCGTAACGCTTGCCGTGGTCGATAAGTTGACCTCCTGAAGCGAAACGTGGCATAGCTGAGCGAGGACCATCGAAGAAGGACGACGAACGGCTAGAAGGGAAAGGGAGCGAGTTGTGACGCGGCACGGCAGACGTTTGCAGCGGAGAGAGGCGTGCGAACGGAGGCGAAGGTTCGCGCTCAGTGGGCCTTGGCGAGAAGACAAACGGTGGTGCGGTAGCAGCGAGTCTCGACAATGACTTTCTCTTCTCCTCGTCCGCCGCAGATGACCCTGCATCGGCGACGTTTCGCAGCAGGCGAGGCGAGGCGCGTCCGACAAAGCTGAGAAGGCTCGGACGGGGTGAGCGTTGCTCCTCCGGACGATGTGCTGGGTTGAACGAGTCGTCAAGTTCAGAGGTGAAAGTGAAGCTTGCGGCGTTCCAGCCCGCAGGGCTCCACGACAGAGGAGCTGGCGAGTGACCTCTCGCAGGCGAACTGGAGGCTACAGCTGCTTTCGCCGTTGTGCTTTGCTCTTCGAGAGCCAAAGGTGTCGGCGTTGAGTTCGGAGAGAACAAATCATCGTGCACAACGAGCGGAGCTGCTTGCGTGTCGTCCGAACGAGGCGGAGAAGGATGGCGAATCGTCAAAGGCGTAGCGGAAGTGCTCTCCTCGCCTGGTCAGTGCGACCTCGAAATCAGTCAACTTCGTGTGGAGGCGCTTGCGAGATCATGAAGAAGGAACCCCGAACAAGAACCGCTGCGAGTACTTACAAGTCTGATTGGTGAGCGACATGCCGGTAGCAATGATGGGCGGAAGAGGCGAGAAAGTGCGGAGAAGAGGTAGCGAGAAAGGTAGGATGACGATCGCTCAACGGTCGAGCGACAGGAGGCTGAATAGGAGGTTGGCCGAGAAAGTTGAATGAGATGAGGTCAAAGAGTTTGCGCGGCGCTTTGGCGGTGCAGAGCAGCTGTAGGCAAGGCCGGCGGAAGAGAGGGTGTCAGTCGTCGTGCCTAGACAATGTACACGTGTCGGGACGAATTGTGCGACGTGAAAAGAGGAAGCAAGATGATGATGAGGAAAGCGACGAGCGGTTCGTGTGGGCTCCGTTGATCAAGGATCGCCCGTCTCTCGCTCGAGCGAACTCAATTGTCGGATTATTGACAGCGTTGTGTCGCTAGCCTGAATGGCCGATACACGGTCAAAGAGTTGTACTCACGATTGGCCTGGGTCAGTGTATGCCGAAGATTGAAGACGTCCGAAATTCAGGCGAGGCGGTGTCAAAGCCGAAAAAAAAAAGTTGGGCTGCGGATCGAAGAAGGTCGCGACTTGCGCGTGATTGCGAACGAGGCACGAGCGTTAGGACGAGGATGTGATGGCGTGTGGAAGTGAAGATCAATGATCAGTACAATGAAGTACAGGTGCGCTTATGCGAGGGTGATCGAGTTGAAAAGGCGGGCGAAAAAACAGCCTGGAGGAACTCCGAAAGCAATCTGTCGGACGAGCATGGCGCGCTAGACTCTGGCGACTCGGGCTCGTGTTTTTCGTTGTCTAACTTTTATCGCCGACGTCCGAGGTGGACGAACGACGGGCGTCGAAATGCGCGCGCGTGAGAGAACTGGTCTGCCACGCTGAAACAAGTTCCGCTCGCGACCATTGCGATCTCGCCCAGAGTTCGAGACGCGTCCAGGGACTGTGTCTACACAATAAACAGCGCAAGTCAGCTCTGTGACAGTGCTGTGCTCTTCAGTACCCTCTGTAAAGAACGCGCAGCCGGGATCACCCACAGTCCCGCGCGCGCGCGTGTCTCGCGAAGAACACGTCATTGAACCGTTACATATAGTAGGCCTCCACCCTTTTCTCGGTCTTTTACTGTACTATGATGAGGGGCAGCGCACTTGTCCCTTGTGAATCATATGATTGGCCTTGAACTGGAAAACATGAGCGAGTGGCAATTGCGAGACCGTGCAGATTCCGTACGATTAGGGGGCTGTGCACGGACCTGCAGGGACAGCAATTTGCCTTCTGGCGGTGCTGTACCGCACCGCACGTTGTAATTCTATTCGGGCTACAGTACAGACTGTTGTATAGCCTAATGAAGAGCGCAGTCCGACGTGTGCCGTCGCAACGAGCGACATCATATGCATCATAGCTCGCAGTTCTTTTCGGAGGGTGCGCACCCTGTTTTCCCTGACGACAATATTTAAGGAGACACTCCCTGGTAGCTATCTTGTTCTGCTCTCAATCCACATAGCCAGTCACTCGACTCGTGCCATCACACTTCAGCGCAAGTTGATTCATTTTCGTTTTGACGGAAGGTCCTTCTCGATCGCAAATTGCTCACACATTTCTCTCATTCGACACAGCTTCCTTCCGCCGTCTCGCTCTGTCCGTTCGCCGTTCCACCTGCTGTCGCCAAAAATGAAATCCGCTTCCCTACTCTCTTTTGGTCTCGCCGCCGCCGTCGCCTCGGCCGCTCCGACCCCGAATCGCTCCGGTCAGACTGACAATGCCCCCATTGAGAAGCGAGGATACTCTGGCCAGGCAACTTGGTACACCCGTAGGCTCCTCAGACTTACCGTGTCGAGTTGTGCGCACTTTGGCTGACCTGTCGTGGCGAGCAGAGAATGGTAACCCGGGAGCCTGCGGAACCTATTCGTCCGATTCCGACTATGTGGTTGCACTTCAATCGTCCATGTACTCTGGAGGGTCCCACTGTGGAAAGAAACTGAAGATTGTCAACACCGGCAAGTCTCAAACTCACGCCAAACTCTTATTCGCATGTTTTGGAAGCTGACTGTCGGCTCTACCCATACTTTAGATTCCGGCGCGACTACCTACGCGACGGTACGAGACGAGTGCCCGTCATGTGAAAGCTCGCAAAGCATCGACCTGTCGACCGCCGCATTCTCGGCGCTAGGCGACAAGTCTCAAGGAGTTCTTCCGGTCTCCTGGAGCTGGGCAAGTCAGATTCGACTGCATTTTGCCGATCACAGCTGCTGACCTTTGTATTTTTGCATCAATAGGCCTAGGCTAAGCCGCCCATATTTCGTCTTTCTCCCGCACCTGCATGTGTTCCACTTGTCTCCTCTCTTTCGCATAAACCCCTCGCCGCTGGACGGCATCTTCCTGTGACTCAAGGAAGCGTCCTGATGTCCAAAGTCTGTAGCGTCCGCTATTTATACCGTGTAGCCCATTAACGGAACCCTTGCAATCATGCCGCCTCTTCCCGTTTACGAAAAGGTCATGACTGCGTAAGCTTTCAAAAAAACAAGCGTCATCGCTTTTGAGCGTTGCGACTGTTTTTGCCTGCCTTTGGTTTCGGTTCTTGGACGAATCCACCCTCGACAAGAGCATCTCGCGCAGCTTGGTTGATGTCTTTGAACCGGTCCGGTCCGAGATGAATGCCTCCATACCATCGGCTCACGACAACCACAACATTTTGCACGTCCTAGACCGACACAAGCATTATTCGGATCAACCCCTATTGGTAGAAGCAGGCTATAAAGCGATTCACTCACGATGCGCTCGAGCAAAGAAGCCAGTGTACTACCTGCAGCTTTCTCTCCATCATCGTCGTTGTCACTGTGCCTGATCCCGTCGGAAGATATAAATTGATATGCCGAAATGTTGTGCCTGCCAATCCCTCGCATTCAGCATGAGCATATCACATGAGCAGAGTGTCTCGTAGTCGAGCATTTCCTCACGTTGCTTTCGAGATCTTGTTGTTCGAGAGAAGTGTCGTCATGACTGCCTCGACCTACGTAACATGAGCTGATCAGATTAGCGAGCGATGATCGTCTGATGGGGCAGGAATCCTAACCTCATCCATAGACTGAACACGCGCAGCATGGCCAACGAATAGCTAGACAGTCGTCAACGCATACGAAAGTCAATTTGCTGAAGGCCTCGTGAGCGAACACAGGCAAGGCAGACCCACCGATTTCCTGTCGACGAGACCTTCGGTCGAATAGATTGCAGGACATGGCACTTCCTTGGACGGGCCTTTACGCCGCGCTTTCGGTAGTGCTGGTTCAGGTATCCGGGTGTCGTCGTTCTCGTGCTCGTCCCAAACCCTATCGCCCTCGTCCTTGTCGTTCTTGAGCGTCTCTTGCCGTTCTTGCTCGCCTCGCTCCTTCTCTTGCTCCTGCTTGCGAACCCATTCGGTACAGATTTGCCGCACGTATTCAATTCCTTCGAAGAGGCACACTTCTTCCTGCCATTCGACCCCCAAATCGGTTGCATCGCGGTCATGGAGATAAGTTCGACAGACTCGTCCGAACAATTCGTCGGTCACGGCGAACTTTGAGAGGTACCGATCATGCAGTTGAATCAATGGCGGCTTTTCAACGGGGTACTCTGGGAACGGGATCGAGAGGATCAAGTGGAGCGGAACATTTTCGAGTGGAGGAGCGAGGGTCGTCGAGAGGATCAGGCGGAGTGGATCAGGATCGCCCGGTTTCCAATCGGATGATGGTGAAGTCCTTGCAGGCCATGGACGGTGCAGTCGCAGCGCCGACGCTTCTCCGGTATTGTAGATCGCAGCGAGAGAGGTCAGCTCTTCCGAGATGTATTCGGCTACTTCGTCGCCGACCGCCATGAGCTCAAAGTTCGAGCACAGGAGGGCGAATTCGAGCTCATCGTCGTCTGTCGCCATTGAGTACGTCGAAAAGGTGAAATGTCAAGAGTGCCGAAGACTTATGACTTCACCGGTTGATTGATTTCTCTCAATTTTGCTCTCGTACAAGCATGGGTTCAGAGCAAAGCTGCACATTACCGAAACAAATGAGGAGTGGGCGTGACTAGTGTCCGTCAAAGGAAGAAAACGCAAGAGCGATAGTAGTATAGTGTCTGTCTATGTCGAGGCAAAAAGGGGAACGTGGAAGGACTTGACCATGTTGCTGAAGGAAAAGAGGTATGGGAAGCGAAAAAGAGGCGCGTGTGGTAATGCTACAATTTCGAGAATGGTCTTTAGAGATTGCCAGAAAGGATCGCATCGATTTGCGTGTTGATAAAGTCTTTGCGCGGGGCGAAGTCGGCATTCGGGAACAGCTTGGCGAGCCCATCTCGGGCTTGTCGCTTCGACAATTGCATCACTATTGAGCCAGCCGAGTCAGGATCAGTCACACTGCCGAAGGAAGGTCAAAGAAGGAAAGAACGCACGATCTTGTCCAGCCAGGAATTGCTTCAGCATCGCGACGACGAGCTCATCCGAAGGGTTAGACTCGTCATTGGGCGCCGGGGGAGCCGGCACGTTGAACGGGTTGCCGCCGAACGAGAAGGCGGACATGCCAGACTGTCGACGAGGAAGTGCAGACATGGGAGGTGGAGGTCCTCCGAGTCCTGCGAGACTCATTTGTGACTGATAGGTGGCAGCTTGTTGGGCGTAGGGACTAGCGCCGTAGCCAAATTCAGTTCCGCCGTACACGCTTGCCGGACCTTGACCGTAGCCGCCGTGAATACTGCCAGGGCCTGCGCCTGGTACAGCGAAGCCTTGTGACGGTAGCTGCGGCAAGTTGAACCCAAGGGTTGAGCGGGACGCGCCTCGCGTGTGAACCGTGTCGCGGTAGTAATCGGGTCCGCCCTTGTAGGATCCGGCAGGAAGTTTGGTCGCGAGGGAGAACCCGGCGGTCGAGTGAGACTTCTCGGAGCGAGTATCGTAGTTGTAGTCTTCCTCGGCGAGAGCCGCTTCGTAATCGGAGAACTTGGACAACGGGATGCTCGACTCGTCGAACGCCTCCTCTTCGGCTTGTAACACTTTCTTCGATCGACCTTCTCCGACGACAACACGAGTATTTCCCCACGAGAAGTCGTCGAATTTCCAGAAGGAGTAAACCGGGAGCAAGAACGAGTAGACCGGGTAGGCGATCTGCGGTTCGAGCAAACTGTGTCAGCGAGTCATGCTCAACGCGATGAATTAAGTCAGCCTGCTTACGATATAGATGATCAGCCAACCGATGAACTGCCACTGCCTTTTGAGCAGGAAGATGATCGCTTGGAGACCGTAAACTGCCGCGATCATGATGAGGGCGATTACCGGGATCTGACCACTGCCAGTCGCGACCGTCACAATGAGATACACCTGATCACAGAGAAGACCTCATCATCAGCCACGTTTTCATGAAATCGATCGGAAGGAGGTCTTACGAGATAAACGAAAGTCGCCGGCAAGATGATGGTGCCGAGCAAATCGATGAAGACGACGAATCGCATACCAAACAGACCTGCGAAACTGTCGCGTGAGGACTTTGCGAACTGGGAAGCAGAGCGAGAGCCACTCACAGAAACCGCACATGTCAGGAAGGAACATGAGTTCGGCCAAGTTGTGCACCGTCGAGTTGATCCAGCGACGACGTTGTGAAAGCAGGATGCTCCAGGAATGGGGGGCAACCGTCATAGCGTGAGCATCGGCAATGAACTTGGTCTTGTAGTTGGGGAAGTGCTTGAGGATGAGCGTGGTGAGGTAACGATCTTCTCCGAGCGCTAGCAAGTTCTTCTTGTGCAGAGTATCGAGCACGCCCTGTCAAGCCATCATCTCAAGCTGTCAGAGATAGCAGCTACTGAGTCAAGCGAGGAGAAGAGGGACTCACGTCGGAGTAGTCGTCAATGATAAGCGAGCTGACAAGGAGAGGTTTTCCCTTGTCGGCCGAACGAATGCGATACATCGTGAAACTGTTTGCCTGTACGGTGAGCCAAACGAGCTTCGCTGAGCGATGGCACAGACAGTATCTGCTTACCAACCGGGAAGACATGTAACCGAACCAAAGAGACTCTCGAAAGCTTTCGCCATGTGGTGAGAGATGAAGTATTCGTAAACTGTCGTTGGCCGTGTGATCAGCATGGCGCCAGATCGCTTGAGCGCAGCGCGATTGAGTCTCACCTTGAATCATGGTCCACCACGAGTCCTGCTCGTTCTCAAGCCTCGTCTCTCCACAGATACCGATGATCTGCGAATCATCGGTGCAAGCAGCGACGAGGCGATTGAGCGAGTCGGGTGCGACGGACGTGTCGGCATCAATGACGAACATAAACTGCGAACAGGCCGTGTCAGCTAGAGGTTCAAAGCCCATCAGAGATAATAGCTTTCACTCACTTCGTAGAGTTGGGGGTCGACTCCAATCACATTCTTGATCTGGTGGTACATCTCGAGCTCGAGCGGGTACATCTCGCTGTCAAAGTGCACTCGGTTGAGGAAGCGCATGGCGAGGATTTGCGAGTCACGCTTTCCTCGGTTGCCAGGACGCGAGCGTTCCGAGGGTCGACCAACCTTAGCAACAACGATATCTGTGCGGAAACAACAATGTTAGTCTCGACAAGAGGCAAGCTCTCTCTACTCGATGAACCACGCACAAGGAACGACATCTGTGCAACATCCCCGGATTAGCTAAGCGGTTCCTCGATCAGACGAAGATGGTATGAAGAAACGTACGGCCTTCGACTTCGTATAATCCCGACCAAACTTTTCCGTAGTTCAGCTGTTTGCTGCCTTCGGCAACCGACTTGAACATGAGTGGATCGGGATCAACGGTCTGGTCGACGCCGAGGATATCGAGTACGATTCGAGGGGTTGGACGGTCGTTACCGGATCCGACGATCATACCGTCACAGATGATGAAGATGAGCTTGCGCTTGTCGTCGTAGTTGAGGACGGCAAGCGAGTCGATCGTTTTCTTGAGTGATTCTTCACCCTCAGTGTAGCAAGGGACTTGGCCTGTCGGAAAATATGATTCAGCGATCGTTCGTTCTGGCATGATGGGCCGACTTCTTCGCCGGCGGAAAGAAGCTCACAGATGACGAATTTGTCGCGCATCTCAGGCATCCGCTTCGAGCCGAACTGAAGCGCGGCGAGGAACTTGGCGAGAATCGTGAGCATGATGAGGATCGAGAATGCCAAGAGCAAATTCGGCTGGATCTGGCATCGGGCGGACTTGCGGAAGTCGACCTCGCCGACGTAAAACAATGTCGTGATGCAGTCCATGCTCTCTTGCAAGGTTGTCGGGTCGAGCCCGAGGTTCTTGATAGGTTCAGTCAGATCCGCTCCAGGTTGCGCCTCCCACAAGTTGGCGAGGTCCGAGTTGAGGAACTGGTAGCGGCTATCGAGGAGCATCTCGTACTGGTTGGCGAGCGCGGAAAGTCAGCGATCCGAAATCTCGAAACACCCACTCTCAAAGGAGACTCACAGTGTAGAAATAGTCGGTCAAATCGTAGACACTGCCATTGACGACCGCCCACTGTCGTCCTGCCGAATCTGCATCCTTCTTGATCTTGCTGCGCTCGTACACAATCGGGCCCTTGTGATACTTCTTCATGGTCGGCAGGAAGGTGTCAAAGTACCAGTTGCTGTCGTGGAGAGCCGAGCCAGAATAGGACTGGAGCGAGCCAGAAGTGTGAATAGCGCCTGACAGTTGCATTTATACTTCAGTTTCGAGCTCGGAAGGAAAAGTTATTGGAGGAAAAGACGGGCAACTGACTCGGGACGTTGGCCGTAAAGTTCTCGAATTGGAGTTGAAGCGATTGATCCCGCGTAAGGGTCGGGCAAGCCGTTGCAGGGGGACTGTAAGCGAGAGCCGGACGAAACGTTCAGTAGCTACACTTCATGTCGTCAGGCGAGAGACGAGACTTACATCGGGAAGTAGTCGGTAATGTCGAGACCACCCAATTCGAGCATGAGTTCGGAGGTGACGGTCTGACCGGGAATGTCCGAGTGCCTGTGCAGAATATCGTGATGAATAACCCCGTGTCGTTCTTTCGTGGTGAATCGCGACAAGACTCACTGAACCTTGTAGAACTTGGTCAAGTCGTAGACGTTACCTCTGACTCCGACCCAATAATCGCTCGCACCGCCGTGGTAACCGAGCTCCTTGATGTTCCATGCCTTGTCGAAGTTGGGACAGAGCAGCTTGCCGAAAACGATGATGTCTGGCAGGGGGATGGGGCGGATGAGCACATTCGACATGCCGTTCGAAGAGGAAAAAACAGATCAAACGAACAGAAGATGACAACTCCGCAAGAGAAGAAGATCAACATGCACAGGGCGAGCTGCGCAAGGGAAGTATCAGATCAACAGGTCGTAATTCAATAAATGCGGCGAAACGCACCTTTTCGCGCCAGGCCATTCTCACGTCGGGACGCTTCATCCTACCAAGGTATGTCAGGCAGACGCTCGGAACCCACCACGTGAGTCCCCACACCATGGCGACCCAAATTCGGCGAGCTCGACTAGTGGCGATCTCTTCGATTGCTTTGCCTTCGCCCTCTTGTGGCTTGCCATCTCGATCAAGCACTCCCTCCTTGTTTCCGCCTGCGCGAGGAACATCCGCGAATCCAGCAGGAGTAGCCTTGTCGGTTCCCCAAATCTCGCTCTTTGTAATCGGGTTCTGCGATCCTCCATGCAGCCCTGCGAGGTATGGCGCCGATGGAGGCGCGAGCGAGAACGTACTCTCGTGGTGCGCATGTTGACCGAATCCTCCTCCTCCTCCAAAGTGGCCGCTCGAACGCACTGTATCGAAGGCGTTCGTCGATTGGTTTGGATAGGTCATGAAGCCCGGGTTCGAAGCCATCGGAGTGGCAGGTCCTCCTGCACCTCCTTGATTGTACAGCAGGTCGTCGACGCTGTCACCGATGACACCACCTTGACCATATGAGCCTTCGCCTGCTCCTAGTTGAGGCAAGTATCCCATCTCGCCCTCGTCACCCGCTCCGAATCCTTCCTTGTCCTTGGTCATGAACGGAGAACTCGAACCGCTCGCGACTGCTGCCGAAGTCGTGACCGTGTCGCGATGGTCAGGCCCTTCGTTCGCGCGCAGTTGATCCTCCGTGATCTTGAATGCGCGGTACGACAACCAGATCCGGTGAGTTCCGAGAGCAAAGTCCCCTGCTTGTTGCGAGAATCCGAAATCAACCAGGTAGCTCTCGGCCGTCTCCTTGGTACCGCTCGCCGCGGAAGGCGCGAGACCATGACGGTACACGAAGGTATCGTAGTCGACATCAAATGGCAGGTCGATCTTTTTGCGCGCGGTGAGTTCAGCGAGATGGTACGCCGAGATTTGCTCCCGGAGCCGTCTGATGTCGACTTGGCCGGGGTGATTCGTGTCATTGGGTCGCAGTGAAATGACGTTCCATACGTGCGTGCGGTCGAGGAGGATCAGGAGTTGGGCGAGCGTTGCATTGATCTGAGACGATACGGGATGAATGGCGAGCGTGTCGAGCAGGGGAGCAGTGTAGTCGATGTCGGTCGGCAGCAGAGCAGGCGAGGAACGTATGGGAGAGGGACGGCGCAGGGGTGACGAAGAGATCTGCGCTGCGACGATCGTGTTGTCGTCGAGAGGGTGAACTTCGGCTGCGAGGGAGGGACCACTGAAGAGTTTGGCAACGAAGCCATCGGATGAAGCTCGAAGCATCGCGACAACGTCGGGATCGAGGTTGTCAGAGTCGGTTTCGACAAAGCGGTTCGAGTCGTACGTGACCGATCCCGCAAAGTGCTGGATCCCGAACGCACTCCTCGCGCCCGGACCTCCCGGAGTCGAAATGAAAGCGGGGTGGCTCGAGAAATGATCTCGCATTCCTCTGAGCAACTCTTCGTCCGCCACGTCCGGTTTCGTGCCTTTGCGCAGGCTCGAACAGGTCTTGGCGAGTCCACCTAGGAGGCCCCCTGGTTTGCGATCCGCCTTGCCGCCAATCCTGCCTCCTCGCAACAGCTCGACTCGCGCGCTGCCATCGGCGGGCAGAACATCAGGCAAGCGCACTCCGTCTTCCTGCGCTCGCGCTGCGATGCCGTTGTCCCCGTCGAACTCGTGTTCGGCCAGCCAGAAGTTGGCGAGTTCGGATGCGTAGTTGGCCGTAAAGTCGTCGTAGCCATTGAGCGCGCGCACGAGCAATCCAGAACCAGGGCGGCCGATCGCGCGATTCGAGAAGCCCGGTTGGCTGAACTGGAGGATCGAAGACCCGCCGGCTTCCTGCAGAGCTGCGATCGCCTCGTCTCCCGGGAACAGCTTGTGGTTCGCAGTCTCGACAATGAACGCGAACAGGATCGAGTAGAGCGCGTTCATGAGGCTGTCACGTTGCTGGTCCGCGCCTTCGGCTCGCAGGATCGTCGCCGTCATTTCCTTCCTCGCCCACCGGACCCGGTTCGTCAGGACTCGCTCAAGCTCTTCGGACGAGGTCCCGAGCAGTGAAGCTGCGTGGTCGAGGTCTTCCCGGTTCTCGACCCAAGCAGGCTCGGACTGGAAATCGTACGCATCCGCGGGATGCTCGGCAAATTCGAGGTTGCCGAGTACGAGGATCGCAGCGAGGATGCGGAAGATGGATGCGACGTGGCGAGGCTTGAACGCGAGGGTCTTGAACGCCGCGCGGAGCTCGTCGAACGCGATCGAATCGTCAGAATGCGGCGTGCCTGGAGGCAGGCGGTAGCAGGCCGATTTTGCGAGCAGGCGATACTCGGTGATGTCTTCGAAGAGGCCGAGCTGTTCTTTCTCGTCTTTGCTCGCACCAGCGAGGAGCTGGTAGAAGGCATGGAAAGTTCGCTCCTCCCTTGCGAGTTTTGAGAACCGGGTCTTGTCGAGGCCATACGCGAGAAGCTTCGCGGCGGCGAGTCTGCCATCGGCAGCAAAATGAAGCTCGAGCAAAGACGCATGACGGGTCGACGATGGGGTCTGGACCGTCTTGGCCGAGCCGAACGAGGTGAGCAGGGTCGAGAGGGCTGCGACCTGGTCGGCGATCTTGGTGTCCTTTTTGGTCGAACTCGACAGCCGCAGGATCTGCGCCGTGAAGAGCTGTTGTTGCATGGACGAGCCCGCGCCCGAAAGACCACTAGGAGTTGCATCCAAAACCTGGGTGAGTGCGATAGTCCAGAGGGAGCGAATGCGGGGCAGACTGACCTGTACACAATCGACTGGGTCTCTCCGGTTCTGCGCATTGCGACGTAGGCGCGACATGCGAGGTCGTACGCGTGCGGGAGGGTGAGCTCGCCGCCTCGGCCCTGGCGGACGCGGTAGGCACGATCCTCGTACTCTGCCTTGCTCGCCTCGCTCTGGTCGGCAGTGACCTGGAGCGGGTTCACGACGAGGAGGGTCGAATCGCCGACATAAGTCGAGTGGAGGTGGTGGCGCAGGCGCTGAGCGACGACGTGCGAGATCGAGTCGTGCGACGGCACCGCGACGCTCGCGGTCGAGCTGGGCAGGAGCGCGGTCAGGTTGTGCAGCGACTGCGGGTCGGGCGGGGGGCCGGCCATCGCACGCAATTAGCACAAGCTGGACCGGGTGTCGGGACTGGAAGATGAGGCGACAGGCGCGGGTCGGCAGACGGAGAGAGTTGTGGAGTTGAGGGATCGGCACGCGCGATCGAGGACGCCGCGCGGTCTTGATGCGTCTCGAGCTCAAGGGGCGCAGGCGATCGAGTCGGAACGAGCGGGCCCAAATGATCGGGAACGGCAGGGGCGAGGTGACTCCGGTGCGAAATATCGAAACTCACTCGAGGCGATTCGCGACGGCGACACGCGTCGTCGAGCTTGCCTGTGCAACTGTGGTGCTTCGCTCGCCCGGAATTGGTTCGGAATGGTGACTGCGCTGCACTGCCTGTCGTACGTCTCTGCAGTCGTCGGGCTCATCTTTGTGCTGCTGTCTCTCGGTGCGTTCCCAATTCGCACCGCCTACTCGATCGAAGTCGACTCATGCGCTCGTTTCGCTTCACTTTGCTAGCCAGCGGTCTCCTGTATGGTGCGTGACGGCTCGAGGCGCGAGAACAACCGCCCGCGTTAGTGCTGACTGCATGCATCGCCCGCACGTGACGTTCCCTTGTCCAGTCGCCGAAGTCATCGAGGAACACAGCGCGCTGGCCAAGACGATCGGGAAACGCTTGATCTACGTGAGTGCCGCCTCACCGAGCGGAGCCTGAATGGCGCGACCACTGACGGTCGGACCCTCAGTGCATCGTCGTGCTGTACGGCGTCATGTACGTCGCGGATGGCCTGCCTGTGCACCTCGTCGCCTCGGGTATCGCCGCCCACTTGATCTAGTCAGTCCTTCCGCAGTCTCACCGCAGGGTAAACCTGAGCTCATGTTGTCAAGCCTCGCTTTCTTGCTCCCGTCCTAGCTTGACCAATTTCCGCAAATCGTGGCCGACCATCTCGCTCACCTCGCTCAGCTTCATTTTCTCGTGCATCTTTGTCCTCCTGACGCACTACCTCTCATTTCGACATTTCTCGGCAAAGCAGTCGTCGTCGAAACACCACTACACCCGCTACAACGCCTACAATCATCGCCGCGGCGCGTACGGCAACAGCGACAACGAAAGCTTCCTCGAGGTCGCCACCTTCTTCGCAGTTTGCGTCTGGCTCGTGCCCTTCTACCGCAAGCCGCGCCGTCTCTCGTTTCCTCTGGGCCCTTCGACCGATGCTGACGGCTCGCTTCTCCCCCTCTCTGCTTGCAGTGTTCCTGAGCCTCAGCGCAAACGACAACGTTCTGCCGTCGGCCGGCGAATCACCCGCTCGAGCTCGCGAGCACTCGACCTCATCCGTGTCATCCCGTCCGAGTTCTCCCACGGTACCAACTTCGCCGACGTTCGGTCGTCACTCGCGCCAGCGTTCCTCGATGATGAAATCTGCTCTCTCTTCTGCCTTCTCGATTGTTCCGTCTGCCCTGCGCCCGGCCTCCCTGTCGTCGAACCTCAACTCGATCCCGATCTCGACCGCAGGATCAGGCGACCGGTTACTCAAGTCTCCCTCGCCGACGATTGGGTTCCAACCTTATAACAACGCGAACTCTTCTCGAGGAGGAACAGGAGGCAGCCCTCACCCCGATGCCTACGTCGCAAGTCCCAAACACGGCTCGTTCTTCTCTTCGACCGGACCTTGGAATTCGTCCGGTGGCAACGTGTCGCCGATCCAACCAAGCTCCCCTTCCCTCGGTTCCTCGTACCCTCCTCCCGCAGGAGGATCAGGCTCGAGAGGACTTGGACTCGGAATGGGAAGCAGCGCGTCTCCCGCTCTCAGGGCGGTACATCCTCCTGGAGCCCCGGTTCGGAGGCACACGACGCAAGCGGACGAGGGAAGCTTCAGTTCTGCCGCGGCACGAACGTACGATTCGAATGCGTCATCCTATGCCGGCAGCAGCAGCAGACCCGTTGGAAACGTAGTCACTCTTGGACCTGTCAAGAGACGAACGGGCACGGCAGCGCCAGAATCAAATCTGCGATGATCTATATAGGACAGCACAAGAGGGATGTTCTCTCTATCTAGCATTATTCAGTGTAAATAGACATGGTTTTTCTCAGGCTCTTCGGTTCGCTTCCTCTTGCTCCTTGCGTTCCTTGCTCTCCTTCTCCTCCTGTTCGACCGCTCCATCCTTGGCGTGTCCGACAGGTTGTCCCGCGAATTTCTTCCTCAAGACTTCGAACCTCCTCCTCTGTTGCACACTGACCGATGGGTTCGCTCTCGCCAACGCCGTTTCAAAGTGTCTCATCTCGACTTTTGCGGGTCCTGAACTTGCTCCGTCTTGGGGAGTCGTGACAGGGGGTCCATCGAGATCGATCGAAGTAAACATTTCCCGCAGAGACGCGACTGCGGCTTCTCGTACGAGCGCACTGAGATCGGCTCCACTCAATCCATCGGCACGAGTATCGAGTGCGATCTTCTCAAGATTGACGTCGTCGCTGAGCGGAGTCTTCTTCGTCAACGCTTTCAGGATTTCAACCCGTTCGGCGGGAGAGGGTAGGTCGACATAGAGCAGTTTGTCGAGACGTCCAGGTCGAACCATGGCGGGATCGAGGATGTCGGGTCGGTTCGTCGCACCAATCACGAACACTTGTTTGCGCGATTCGAGGCCGTCAAGCTCGGTCAGGAGCGTGTTGACGATACGAGCGGACGATTCAGACTGGCGTCGAAAAGTCGTCAACGCTCTCGGTCTCGGTCTTGCCAAAGGAACGATTGATTTGGGAGAGCAACTCACGAGACTGTCATCTCGACGGGGCACCATGGCGTCGAGCTCGTCGAAGAAGATGATGCAGGGTGAAGAAGCGCGGGCGCGCGCAAAGACTTGACGAACAGCGCGTTCGGATTCTCCAACGTACTGCACAGCCCCGTTTGAGCTACAGTCAGCCGCTGTGAATAGGAATTAACGCCACGATTGTGACTGACCTTGTTCAACAGCTCAGGACCTTTGACGCTGATAAAGTTGGCCCTGCTCTCATTCGCGACTGCTTTGGCCAACAGTGTCTTACCGTTTCCGGGAGGTCCCCATAGCAGGACGCCACATGGGGCATTGAGTCCCAGCATCTTGAACACATCGGGTCTTCGAATCGGTCGAACAATGCTCATCCTCATCTCCTCCCGTACGGCCTGGAGAGCTCCGAGGTCCTCCCACGTGACGTCGGGCACCGTCGTGAAGCCTTCGCGTTGCGACGATGGTTGAACGATTGTAAGGGCACGAGTGAAATCGGCGTTCGTGAGGGCAAGAGTCGAGAGCTGTTCCGTCGTGAGGGAATTAGGGTGTGTTCGCAGGAAGGATGCGATCGGAAGTGCAGCAAGAGATGGTGGCAGGGTCGCGAAGGGAGGCACAGTCGCGAGTACGGGCGCAGCAGATTCGAGCGGGGCAGGCGAGTCTTCCGCGGCGGGAGTTGTTGGGATGCTGGTGGGTGGTGTGGCCGTCTCGTCGTCCATGAGCATCGCCTCGTCGGACGGCGCCTGGCCCAAAAGACCAATCGCGCCTTCTGCGGTCGTCAGATCGGTTGGCGTATCCTCGCCGAGCTGCTCGAAGATTCTCTTGACTGCAATCACTCCCGCAGCGCCTGTTAGCGCGCTCAGATCCGCTCCAACGTATCCCGGTGTCGACTTGGCGAGGAACGCGTAGTCAAAATCGCCGCTCAATCTCAGCTTGGCCATCAGCACTCGCAGGATACTGTTGCAATCAGAATGAGCGCGCATTTCGGGATCGTGGTTGAAAGTCAAGCCATCTCACCGCTCGCGTCCAGCTTCGTCTGGTACTCCCATCGTGATCTCGGCGTCGAATCGACCAGCACGTCGAAGCGCGGGATCAAGCGAGTCGGGACGATTTGTCGCGGAAATGACCATGACCGGTTTGTTGTCCGTCTTGTCCCACGACAGATCTACAGTATGGAGTATCAGTATGCATATCACGCCGCTCAATCGAGATGCTCGCGCACGTACCATCCATACAAGTGAGCAGCTGCGCCACGATGCGACGTTCCATCTCTCGCTGGGCAGTTTCGCGTTTGGGCGTGATAGCGTCAATCTCGTCGATGAACAGGATACAGGGAGCATTTCTCTGTAGAGCGATCGGGATCAGACTCGCGCTCATTGGAAGCGTCAAAAACGCAAGGATGCCTCACCGCCGCTTCTTCAAAGGTTTCTCGCAATTGCTTCTCGGATTCTCCCGACATTCCCGAAACGATGGATGGCGCCGAGATTGAAATGAAAGGCATTCCGAGTTCCTGTAGAGATGATCAGAGGTCAGACGAGGAAATCAGGCTCGAGCGGGAGAATTTTCGGCAACTCACTCCGGCGATTGCTCCGGCCAGCATGGTCTTACCGCAGCCTGGAGGACCCACGAGCAGAACACCTCGCGGAGGCCTCACGCCAGTGTGCAAATACACCTCTGGATGGGTCAGAGGCAGCGCCACGAGCTCCAACATGCTTTCAATACATGCATCAACACCTCCAAGATCTGCCAACCTCGATGTCGGGGGCGTGTGGGTCGCTCCTGATCCGCCGGTAGCCGCTGGTCTCGATCGCTTGGGGGTTCCAGGGTCCCTTGTCGAGGTCGAAGGACGCAGTTTCCGTTTAGATGAGGAAGTTGCGGGAGGCGCTACAGCATCGGACGATGTGACTCCTTCTGGGAGAGAGGAGGTCGAAGCTACTGGAGGTGTATCAGGCTGATTCTGACTAGCAGCGAGAGGCGAGGCAGCGTTGAGTGACAGGTTGTTCGTTCGGCGATACATTCCCGATAGCTGACGATTCAGGTGCAGCAGCGGCTGTGACAGACCAGCAGAATATCAGCTTGGCCTCCCTATGAAGCGATGGACTCGTCCGTACTTGACTGGCGCTCATGATGGATGCGCGAAGGCCGGAAAAAAGAAGTTCTGAACGCGTTTACGAATTGGTCATTAAGCGCGATATACCTTGCCAAATGTCTCGAATACATTGTTAACATACGCTTGAAGGGTAGCGAGGGCGGGAAAGGAAGGATAGTAGGCTATCGAGCAGCTGTTTACATAAAGTCATTTATGACTGTTTGTTTTGCTCCCATCACAACAAGCAAAGCCCGGTTAGCTCAGTCGGCAGAGCACCAGACTCTTAATCTGGTGGTCGTGGGTTCGAGCCCCACATTGGGCGAGCTTCTCTTTTTGTTCTTACACCCTCTTCCTCATTCAGGCAGCTACGGCCTCTTTTTGCCACTCGGCAGAGTTTGCTGGCAAAAAACGAAGCTCTCAACTACTACACCAGGCTCTCTGTGGCGCTGATTGAGCAGTAAAGCGCTCGAGAAGCTCAAAGGCTCGAGCGTGAATGACCATCCCTGGGATATTGATTAGCCCTCAGGATATCAGACAAACAAAAACATTGCAGCGAGAGGAGCCAGTCAACATATGATACCGGATGCAGATAGACAGAAGATCGCAACCGATGCTTATAGACGATGCAATCGATCTAAACCAGGCACTCCTGACTCACGAAATGACCGTCAGCTTTCGTTAGCAGGTGACTAGAATTACTGAAAATGGTGACATACCAGCTTTCCGAAAAATCTCAATCCAGACACTGCAGTCGCGCTGTTCAGGCTCGAGCTGGCGGCATCACGAATCTCTGGTCAGCTCTCTGACGGATCTATCGAGAACACACAGGACGGACGTATGGGAATCCGAGCAGCTCAAAGATCTCTCTCTCGTTCTTGACAATCTTGAGCGTTCCCGGCCTGAAGCCGTTCGGATTCTGTCGACGTAGAATCGAATGTTAGCGCGATGAAGAGCCGTGCGCACTTGCGTGGCGATCTCACCTCATCTTCCGCAGCGTACTGTTCGGAAGCAAACAAAATGCGATCAACTTCACCTCTGTCGTGCTCGATAGGTTGAGGAAGCTATGTTACCTTTTCCCCAAGCCCAAACTCGTTCAAGCACCAACCCTTCTTCTTCGCGGTATGGCGCAAGAGCTTCATCAGAAGTGCGTCACCTGTCGTCCCCAGCAACATGTATGGGTAAGACGGGTAAGGGGCGAGGCGGATGTCAATCCGTCGAAAGTGTTGGTGTTGCGGCAGTTTGATCAGCCCCTGACAGCGCAGTATGATGAAAGTCAGTATCTCACGCTCGAGACAGGGGTAGTCAGAGGGAAAAGGAGCAACGCACGGCGTATTTTTTGGGTCCAAGCATGAGCTCGTTCTCCTTTGTGATCAACCCTTCTGCCTCCAATTGCTTGACGATTGAATCCATCATAGGCTTACTGACACTCGTCTGATCCTTGTCGATGAAAGTCTTGTGTCGCACTGCAAGGTCAATGTCGGAGGAAAACCCGACTCCTCGACGATACGAGCCCAAGATTTCACATTCGAATTCTGGGTCGAGTCTCTTTAGCGAATCCTCGAGGGCTTCTTTGAGCTTCTCCATCTCTTGACGAGGTATCAATCGATCGATGTCCTGATAACCGAGGTCCGGTGTTCAGCTACTGTGGTAAGCGAAACCAGTCATTGACAGAACATTTCTCACGTCTTTATGCAAGAGACCAATCTTTTGTGCCTTGCTCAGCTTGATGGCACCTTTCTGATCGGCTGCGATCAAATCGTCTGCCGTTTTGCACCCATATTCGACGAACGCCTCCGCCCTCTTTGGACCGATCCTGATCCGAACATCCAAAACGTGTCAGTTTTTGCAATCAATGGGAATTGGACCCCAAAAACGGCGGCAGAAGCTGACGAATAGAAAGCAACGAGGTTGAGCATCGCCTTGTCATGTTTCGAGAGCAATTCGAGCTTGAGCACTTTCTTGTTGACCAACCGCTGTTCGATAGTGGTCCATGCGCTCGAGAAGAATTCGGGCAGAGCTGCGTCGAGGTCTCCAAACGTGACAGCTTCGACTTGCCGCTGATCGAGTCGATGATAGAGAGGGTACAAGGCGCGATGCGCATCTTTGAATCCGACAGCACCTGCAAGAGGGCTCGTATGAATATACGAACAGTAGATTTAAAACTGAAACAGGATCGAATTGTGAGACTCACTCTTTGGAGAGACGCCTTTGATCAGTTCGAGGAGTTCGAGTTGTCTCAAGTCTTGCATGATTCGTACTAGGTCGATCTCGGTCGAGGGTGAAAACTGGGATCGCAAGCTAGTCTTGCGCGCTTCAGTCTTGGTCGAATACAGTCGTGTCGAAGCTGATAGAATAGAGAATGGACGAATCGTTCGGGAAGGAGTGTTTGGACCCCAAATCATCCTCGAGGTCCTGCGATAGGCTGGTGCTGAAACCCTCGGCAAAGCGCCTTGCCTCCTGAGTCTCTCATTCTGACCTTGATCTTGATCGGGTTTCGTCCCTTTCCCAATCTTGCGAACCCTGTCCTGTCTGACCACTGTTCCAAAGTGGACAGGTGCGATGACACTGTACGGATGCCAAGGCTCTTCCCTCCAAGCCTTGGTCATCTCTTCCTCAATCTCGATCCTGGCATCCAATCTCACTTTCCAATCCCGAGTCCTCTCGACATAGGTCCGAGCTTGTTGTTCCGCCAATCGTGCACGAGTTTCGAGTCGACCTCGAGCGGTGAGAGGAGTGATTCGAGTGAGTCGTCTGAATTGAGCTGGATGACAGACCCGAGGGATTCCAGTCATGTGCATCGAATGAAAGTAGCCCAAAGGATATTCGCGGGGGTACAATTCAACCAGGCGTGTTTCGGCAGTTGAGGCAGTGACTGAAGAGGGGTAAGCCGTCTGACAAGGGCGAGAAGAAGAATGAGGGGCGCGAGACAAGACGCGACGGATCATTCGAGTGAGCATGATCCGCTTGTCGTGGATAGAGACGAAACAACGAGCGCACCTGACTCTTCTTGCTAAGCGCTGTCCCGGGAGCGATGAGCAGAACAGGATGAGGATTAGACAAGTGAAACGTAGCGATCAGATGGCGATATGAGGAAACACCGCCTGAGCAAACACCGCGTGACAGCGAAACGGCCTGAGCGAGACGAGAAAATCGATTGCTCGGAACATCGCCCGAATCCAGCCGCTCACTGGTATTGCCGACGTGGATAATACCGAGCATAATCGAGATACTCTCGAATCTCGACACAACAAACGTCGAGCTTAGCCGATATTACGAGTTTTAGCGGCTCATCTCTCCTTTCCATGTTCTAGTCTGTTCTGATACTCGAGATTTAGCTTGTCCGTGTTTGGGTTGAAATATCTCCAATTCGGACTTGGGTTGCTGGAAGTCGCGAATGGGAAATCGAAATCTTGGATAAATCCAAGCTGGTTGAGTGGTACGGGCCCCTGTCATTCGAGCAGAGTCTGAGCCTTGGAAATTTACGATAGAAGATCGACAACGGGCGTACCATGGACGAGGGATCGTGCGAAACAAGCTCAGGTGGATAGCCATTAAAGACGAGGTTCGAGCATCTTTCGATAATCGATGTTCCCGGCGTATCGATATGCAGTTGACAATCTCGTGAATCGTGTATCCGTATCTGTCGAACGAGGCAAAGTCAGCGTTCGTAAACGCGAGGGTGAGAGTTTCCCTTGCACCGCAAAGAATGGACGTCGAGATCGTGGCGTACTTGATGTCCGCCCAAAGCGATCGTACAGTCTCGACAATCGACAATCATGACGCTCCCCTTGACCCGTGGTAGCAAGACGGTACAGTGTGCCAGCCTCGAGAGGTACAAAGCTGGAAACGTAGCTGTCGACGCTCCAGTGCGAACGAGGTCGACATGGCAAGAGTCGAGATCTTCAAGTAGGAGAGCTTCATTCGTGGTCGAATGTGGAAGTGAAGCGTACGTCAGGGTCGAAGTCCGATGTTGACAGAGTTTGCGAGACGTCGGAGGAGGGATCGGTTGATTGGCTGTTTTGACGAGTCTCGAGCGGTCGAGTTCAGGGTTTGGAGTCCTCGTACTCGAGTTTGTCGAGGTCACAGTTGCCGCGACGGCCGGTACTGAACGTTTGAAGCTGAATTTGGATTTCGGGATAGACTTGTTCGTCTGGGCGTCGACTTTTCCCCTCATTGTCTTGAGCTCCTATTGATCCGGTCACAATGTTGATCAGATATAGCCTAGATGGTTTGATAGGAACCTTGGGGGAGAGAAGCGACCTACTCTCTCGCATCGACCGAGTTCATAGACTGGCAATTCCCCTGCGCGTGCGGTCAATTCGACGCTCAATCGCTGAAGCACTCTGTTCGCCTCGTTCGATTCGCTTTGATCGAGATCTCGATCGAGAGCTATGAACGATCAAGGTCAGCTTTCGTAAAGGAGCTGATTCTTGCGATTAACGCAAGAATGACGAGAAGCATTACGAGAGCGCACTTTTGAGCTGGGCGGTCCATCGCTCGATGAATTCCAGAGGCGATTCTTCTTCCATTGGTCGTAGCAAAGCTCGACTGTAGTGCAGCGGGGGATCGTTCCTGCCAAGTGGGGGTTGATTGATGAGATGAGCTTCTCCAATCACGCACGTATCAACGTACAGGACGAACGCTACAGCCTGAGATGTGATCGTGTGTCGGCGGAAGATGCAGATTGGCTGATTTCGAGAGCTGGAATAGCGAAGCTGATCCAAATCTTGCAATAGATCGGAGATTCTTGCCGGCTTCGCTCGTGACGATTCGTCGAGCGCGAGACGTGGCAAAGTCGCGTTTGGGGTTCCTCGAAAGAAGTCCAAGAATGCGCCGTCGGATGCGAATTAAGCAAGTCGAAAGTGAGAAGCTGAAAACGGGATCGAACGCGACGGCCGAGAATACAACAGCTTTTGATCCAGATTGCTGTCGATACATGGGATGTAAACTCTCGAGCGAACACTGAGCTCATTGTGCAGCGGCCAAGCGAGTGAAGAAGCGCAACGCCTGTTCGGACTCTCGGTAGTCGGAAGAGTGCAGACGAAACGAGCTAATAGTTCACAAAAGAAAGGAAGGATGACAAAGAAGCAGAAGAAAAAGGGAAAGAACCGCAATCGAGGTGGGAGAAGGTCATCAAGGTAACGAAGATGAGCGAGTCGCCGTAGATGGGGTTTCTCGCTTCCCCATTTGAGGGGGTCCAGTGCTGTTTGAGCCTGTTTTCTATTTTTCCGTGTACCTGAGAGTGTCCAAACTTCCTGGCTTCGAGAGTGGGGGGGTTGAAATCGAATTTTGGTGGCAAGTTTTCCCCCGAGTCTACTTCTGGATCGCGCCGTAGATGGGCCAACTCTTCTCGTGCACCTGCGCCTGACCCGCTGGCGACCCCGGAATGTCCTTCTTGAGTTTCTGTTGCCATGATCGAATGTATATCACGGTGAGTGCCAAGCTGGGAGTTTGAGAGTACCTGGAAAGCAGGTGAGGGCAATTCGCGTACCAGTTTCTCAAACACGCAGTTGTTGAAGACTCGCTCGGGCTTTCGGCAAAGATAGTATTCCTGATAGAGTAGGGTAATGAGACGACCGTCTTTTACAATGAGCTCGAGGAGGGAAAGAGACCGACTTGGTTGTTGCGTTCGAGACATTGCCAGTGAGCGTCAAATTCTTTCAGACACGTCGATCGCACCTTGGAGATGCTGTGCAGCGTGACACACGAGAACATGCGGATCAGTTCTATGGGGGCCTTTCCAGGATGGAATGGGTCACGAGGCTGGCAACACTTACAGGTCTTGGGCACACCGTGTCACTTTCCTACCTTCCTTGAGGCAGTGAGCTGGATCACGGTTCTCCGACTTGCACAGCATAAAATCCTCTGTCGCGGTAGATCGAGTCAGTCCCCAGTGTCACGCTGACGAGAAGCGAGAATTGAGCGAGCGTACCGTTGTAAGGCTTGCAGAATTCGCCGATAAAGTACGAAGCAGACTTGAGCGGGGCCGAAGTGACACCAATCTCGTCCACCTCGGGCACGTTTGAAGGCATCGGAGTCGGGCTGTACGACGAATGCGGTACGATGAGCGATCGACCGATTGGACACCGAAGAACACAAGCGCAACTCACTCGACATAGTCCTTGACGGGGAATCTTTATACACAAGAGTCGACGCGCGTCAGTATCAGGAGCTCGAGGAGGGTGCTCGAGCAGTGTGGGAGACGGGAGAGACGAGGGAGAGCAAGCCTCACTTTGCCTCGCGGTGGGTAGCCTGACGCGTGCAGCGGGATCAGCGAGACAGCTTCGAACGGGTAATCAAGCACAGCGAGACTCACCATGGTATGAAGTGGTGCCGGATGCGCGTTGAAGTCGAGGGCAAGAGACCGGAACGACAGCTGCTCTCGAACTGATCACCTCGTCGCGCTCCGCTCCACCCGCTCGACTCGCCTAGTCATCCACCATTCGCACGTCAGGCTCGCCAAGTGAACACCAGTAGCGCCTGCGCCCGCGAACTCCCGCCGTTCCTGTCCCCTTTCCCCTCCATCCCCGTCCCGCTTCCGCTTCCGCTTTCACCCCATCGCGCACGCTCGCTCGTCCCCGTCACGATGCAGCCACAACAGCAGCAGCAGCAGACAAACAGGATCAAGGAGGTGTGGGCCGAGAACCTCGAGGAGGAGATGAGTTACATTCGTGCCGCTATCGACAAGTACCCGTTCGTCGCCATGGTCAGCTCTTCCCTCCTGCGCTTCCACACGAGCGAGCCTTGACTCACTCGACAAGCCTTTCTCGCTCTCGCAGGACACCGAGTTTCCAGGAGTGGTCGCGCGTCCGATCGGGTCGTTCCGAGGTTCGAGCGACTATCACTACCAGACCCTCCGTTGCAACGTCGACCTGCTGCGCATCATCCAACTCGGCATCACCCTCGCAGACGAGAACGGTGACCTCGCGCCCGGTGTGTGCACGTGGCAGTTCAACTTTCGCTTCAGCATCAACGACGACATGTACGCGCCCGAATCGATCGAACTCCTCACCAAGTCGGGCATCAACTTTAAGCGTCACGAAGAGTATGGCATCTCGGTCGAACACTTTGGCGAACTCCTCATTTCGTCCGGCCTCGTCCTCCTCGACGAGGTGCAATGGGTCTCGTTCCACTCGTGAGGAGTCTCGACGCTCGCCCTTTTCCCTCTCTAATCGCTGACGCCCGATCACGCCACTCAGGGGCTACGACTTTGGCTACTTGCTCAAGATTGTGTCGTGTTCGCCATTACCCCCTACTGAAACCGAATTCTTTGATCTCCTGCGAGTGTGGTTCCCCTGCATCTGGGATATCAAGGTCTGTTGGCTCGCCGCCCCCTTCGGTGCTTCATCGGTGGTACTGATTGAAGCCTCATCGAGCAGTACCTCATGAAAAGCTGCAAGACCCTCAAAGGTGGACTCCAGGAGGTGGCCGACGACCTCCAGGTCAGTTTGGTCGCTTCCCTCTCTTGCCCTCGTCCTGGGAAAGCTGACACGCTCTCTTCTCTCTTCCGTGAAGGTTGCACGGATAGGACCTCAACATCAAGCCGGATCCGATTCGTTGTTGACTTCGTCGACGTTCTTCAAGATGCGTGACAAGTTTTTCGAAAACTCGATCGATTCGAAATTCATGGTTCGTTCCCCCCGCTATTCCTGTTCACCTACGATTCCGATTGATTCTGACTCGAGAGATGTCTCGGGAACTAGGGCGTGTTGTACGGTTTGAATTCTTCGAACCAAAACCCAACGACAGGACCTCGAGAATTTGCCGGAGCGGTACACTACCCGATCAACCCGCAACAAACGGGAGGTTCGGCGAATGGCGCAGGCGGGAACGGTAACGGTCAACAATACTCACACTCGACTCCGACCATGTCGGCCATGCCGTTACAGCAAGCCGTCAGCTCGGCGATTCAAATCATGAGTCCGAGTCCAAAAGTTCAACCTCGGTAGTTTTTTCATCATGGTTTCGTCGATGCTGTTTCTTTTCTTTCCACCTGTGCTTGTAGTGTACTATTACCCTATCTCGTGTGTCGCAGAGAGGCCTGTAATATGCGAATATAGATCTTCTCCCTCGCCCTGTGTTTTGGGTCGCCCTCATGCGTGATCTGAATCCTTCTCAAGTCGACATTCGGGATATCAGGGTTTCCATCTAGTTGATTCCCCGACATCCCATGATCCTCACCTCTTCGAGGTTGATATTGAGGACCCCATTGCGAACTTTCGCAAAGTTCAGATCCCGAGGCTCCCTCGATAGCCAACTTGATCCCCCCGTCAAGTTGACCCTGTTGCATGTTCTTTGAGGATTCGAACGTCCGGCTGTTCAAGAGGGTCCAACGATTTCGGCTCCAGGCAGTAATCTTCTCAGGGTGATACTCATCCTCGTTCTCCTCCTAATGGTAACCTCGGTACGATTTGCGGTGTCTTGGACCGTGTCTTCGAACCTGTATGCGATCCCGTGTTGATAGTCGTATCGAGCTGGACCTGACAAGACGTAGACCGAGCCGGGTTCGAGCAGGATCGCAGCAGCCTGGTTCCTCGCTTCGACGTCGTCGTCAGAAACTTGAGAGGGGTTCAAGTGAGGAGCTCGCGTAAAGTCCATTACGATTGGACTCAGGAGTGAGATCCCGACAATCGCATCGTCGTATCGATTCGGGAGGTCGACGTGAGACGCGATGCCTTGACCAGGGTGGTACAAGTTCAAGATACACTGTCTCGGTCTCGCGTTGTCGAAAATGATCTTTCGAACCGACTCGGGTATCGGCGAGAGAATCTCGGGCAGGAGGTCGAGGACGGGATTTAGGAAGTTGGGCAAGGACGAATGGGTGGGAGAGTCAAAGAGCATGACTTGGTTCGAAGTCGAGGGCCAGACCGAGGACGACAAGTTGAGCGTGAGTACATGTTGTAGGTCAAGTGGGATCGCGTTTGGAAACAGGAACAGTCCTGGGATCGGAGCAGGCGCCCTCGGATCCGAGCCGAGCACAGTCGATGGCTGTTTGCGCTTACAGGACATCAGCTGTGAGCGGCGTCGCTTCGTATCCTGTACGGATCTCGCTCACACATGAGGCTCGCGGTGCAAGTGGGTGCTGATCAGTCGGTGCAGCGTCTTCAACATCAAGTGGGGTTGATGCGTCGAGAAATTCGTATTGATCCTCATCCTCCTCCGAGTCTGATCCGAACAAGCTGTCAGGCATGAAAAATCCTGAATCATACGATACTAGCGCATCGTCGGTGGTGGAAGAGAGAGAGACAGCAAGGGGTCGCGAGTTTTGGCTGCTTGTCGCCGACGATGAATCATCGGACGTTCCAACCTCTCGTTGCCGATGCCCTAGACACTCTACTATCGTTACATTCGACTCCGGCTCGTCATGCGATCGCGATCAGCCAGATTGAGGCCGTAGTTGCGCCGCTCGCCCTCGATCCTCACCCGAAACTCGTTCACGCGTTTCTCGCGTCCCAAGATCGCCTAGATTGCAATAGTGAGCTCGCAGATACCCGGAAGCACAATATGTAGCTGACTGTGTCGTCATGCAGTCGTTTCTGGCTTGCTAGAGTGGCTCGGCCGGTCGCTCGTCCGCATCGAGTCCTTCCGCGGCTCGGGTCCGTCTCTCTGTTGTTATCGTTCCAGCTCTAGACACTCCCATGCTAATCCCGACATGGAATGAACAGACGCAGACGCCGTAAGGGAGAACATGCTGCGATGTTTGGCGCTCATTCAGGGCTTGCTGCTATTGCACCGTCGCAGCCAACGCTTGTTTGCGCGCAAGTCCAGTCTTGAGGTACGTCAAACATATCCTGCTATGAACTTGATCGAGACACTGAAGGAATCTTCGTCGGAATCTCGAAAATGATAGTATCTCGTCGCGATTTTGGAATCCACCCGAGCGACTGTCCCTGCGACTGCGCTGCGGACGCCGAATGCCTCGCCGCTTCCCTCTCCGGTCCTGTCACCGACATCACCCGCCTTCCCTCCGCACTCTTCGGATCCCTTGACGCCGAATCGCTCGTCGTTAGGGGCTCGATCGGCTGTTGCAGAACAGCTCGCGATCGCAACTCTCGACACGCTCTTGTGTGCTTTGGTTGACAGACCCAAGAACGCGAGAGCATTCGAAGAGGTGGGCGGTTTGGTGAGTATCGTTGGGGTGCTCAAGGATCGCAACGTTGCGCAGGCTGTCAGGTACGATCCGCGGGATCGATCGTTCGAAACATGCATCACCTTCGGGCCTGACTCTTGCCCTTGCTATGATCAGGATCAAGGTCATCGAGCTGCTGTACTACTATCTCTTGCCGGAATCAGAATCAACCGAGACGAATCCCTCCAGTACCTCGTCCGCACGGTATCCGTCCTCGACCGTAGATACGTTCAGTCATCAGCAGCTACCATCGATGCTGGCAGATGCAGTCACGGATTTTGTTCCGCAAACTCCAACCAAACCCAGAACGCATCAACGCTCAACTTCTCAAGGAGATGCTCGAGGGCCGCCTTCATCGTCCTCGGCGGCATTGTCATCTCGCGACCCGTCTCCGAGTCGAACACCCCAACGACCTCGAGGCCTGCGACACAAGCGGTCTCAATCTCTGTTGAATTTCCCGACAAGCTCGCTCGCGGCTTCACTCGCTCCACCACAGCGGACTCCCTCGCAACCCATTGCGAGACCGGCCTTGGACGTGGAAGCGACACCTCGGCCGCGCTTTGTCAGGTCTTCCAGAAACCCGTTGCAGCCGATTCCAGCTTCGCCTGATCTTGCGCGATCGCGTCCATCTCATCGACGGACTCAGTCGATCCCTGCCACACCGCGTGCGCCACCCGCCGAAGTCACGGTCGGGCGAGAAACGTCTCAACCCGCGTCACATTCTTCGAAACGCGAGGATCGCGAGACTGCCATGCTGCCCCCACCCGTCCCACTGTCTCGATCGAGCTCGAGTTCGAGCGCATCACGAACCGCAGTAACCCCGTCTCATCGACGCTCGTCTTCGACAGCCTCTATTCCGCTTCCTCGCTCGACAGCACCGACTCGATCTCCATCACTGACGGAATCGTCGCGCACGAATGTACGTCGGGTGTCTCGACCGGAACCAGCTGTTCCTGCCAGAGACCCAAACGCTTCGTACCCGCCCCCACCACCATCTCCAACACTGTCGACGTTCTCTGCGGGGTCGTCTCCCGGATACAGAGGACGACGTGCACACGCGCACGTCAGGTCCGAGCACGAGAAGAAAGAGATGTTGAGGAAGATCATGCCGAACGTCGATGCACTCGAACAAAGGTTCAAGATGATGGGCCTAGGATTCGAGTAGATCTTTCGTATAATGGTACTAACAGTGTTAGAGAGAAATCGATCACGTCGCAAATTAATTGACAAGAGTATCGAAAATAAATAAATAGGCATTCACTCTGAGCGTAGCTACGTAGGGCCCCATAATAATCGCGCGCGCCGATCTTTCATCTCTCAACCATATGCGCTGTGCTGCGGCGCTCGCGACCCGACATGCTGATATGGTTCCTCAAGCTGTCGATGTGAGCTCTCGGGGATAGTCTCGTCAGTCGCAAGATCTTCTGACTCTTGACATGTATGGGCACAGCATTTCGCTCAACATTCGATCTAGCCACAAAGCTCTCACTCGCCAAACACGCTCGTCACGTTCGAATGGTAGTAGAAGTGCCACTGTGGCAGTACCGAGAAGGAAGAGGCTCCGAGGGTCAATGACGAATTGGATCGTTTGGGTCAGCTTCCTCACTCTCGAGCCTCACAGTTGCACAGAATGCGCTCACACAGACCCTACCATAGATTGTATTCCTGGCACTGGAAAAAGTGGCGGACAAGGTGATTGATTGGGTGCCGTTCTACACAACTCTCAAAGCTTTCGTCCTCCTCGTTCTCTTGCTCGCTCGCGAAACCGTAAGTCCTGCACCTCTGTCAGAACTTCCAAGACGACAATCATCCTGACGCGGGTCGGGAACAGGGAGCACAAATTGCATTCGACAAGTTCATCAGACCGGCAGTCAAACCATGGGAACCTACGCTCGACTTTGTCACATTCGTCGTCAGTGAGGTCGTCGAGATTACTCTCTTCTGCCTCTTGATCCTGCCAAGATGGGTCGCCACCAGGTGGAGGAAATATCGCAGCGTCGAGCCAGATGTGAGAACCGCTAATGGAGTGATCGATAGTCGCATTTTTGGTTTCTCGATTGATCTTGAATTGTTTGAACAGGTTCCCTCGATCTTGCGAGGTCTGCGACAACAACATCCTGTTCCTCGAGTCGCTGAATCGCTCGCCCAGTCACTCGAGCGCTCCCAGGGCCAGGCAGACCAAATCAACGAACGACTCTCGCAACCGGTCACGATCAGGCTCAATCCGGTTCAGGCCTCGAAACGTCAGCTTCTATCTACTGCAGTGACGGTACCACAACGACCGATGCCGCCAAATTCGCTCCCGCCTGCAGCTTTCTCGACTGCTCCATTCCGACCGATCAAGCCACCACTTCCGCCAACAGCTGTATCTGCGACAACAGCAACCAAACAGAGACCGGTAGCTTCGACGTCTCGCCTCCCAGTCGCCTCGTCGTCCCGTATCTCCACCTCGAGCGGATCGATCTACCCTTCTCTCGAGTCTCTCCCTCCTGTGCCGACTACCTTACCGAGCAATAATCACGTTGGACACCCGCCGTCGCATCCGAAAACCGATTCTCATTCGCGCCCCGCAATCCGAAACGCTCCTCCTTCCCCTCCCGTCGGACCACCAAATACTTCTCGCAGATCGAGCTCGACCATCAATCCCGACTTGGTTTCAACATCTCTGTCTACCCCGCCTGGCTCGATCCGAGATTCTTCAGCTCGAACGATTCCTTCGATTGTTCCTCCCACACCCGCTCCTCCTGGAGCGTTCCACCTCGATGCCTCCACACCTCGACCTCGCGGTTCTTCCCCTCTCAGCAGTCGAGCAAGTGTCATCAACGAGGTCGAGATGCAAGTCGAAGAAAGTAGTCGAGAGGAGTCACAGGAGACCTCTAAGCGATCGACGACGAACAGGAGGAAGGCAAAGCGATCGATCGCTACCGTGGTCAATTCAGACGATGAAGCAGACACCCAAAAGGAAGAGATCGTGACTCCCCGACGCAAGAAGCTCAAGTCCTCCCCTGTGGTCGACAAGAAGGCGATGGACTCCATCATTACGAACACGCCGAGCAAAGACACGAGTGCCCAAATCGCGTCGAAGAGGAAGGCTTTGGATTCGAATACGGAGTCGAAAACTGCGGCAGCGACTCCTCGACAACGCGCTTTGGGAGCGATCTCGCAACTCGCGATCGATCTTGATGACGAGAACGAGGTGGGCGGTTCGCCCAGTCCGAAAAAGCGTACGAAACTAGGAGTACTTGCCAGATCTTCGTCTTCTTCGACGAATCGAGTAATGACGAGTATCAAGACTCGTGCAACGAGAAGTACACCGGTGGAGGAACCAGTGGCAGACGAAGGTGAAGCAGAACAGATAGCACCGAGGCAGAGAAAGGCGAGGAGGGTACCCCTCACTGAAACCCATGCCGAGCACGAAGAAGCACCAGCGGTAACGACCATCAATCAGCGCAAGGTACCGACCGCGGTAGCGAGCAGGACGACAATAGCAAAAGCGGTACCGAGCACACGAACTTCTCGACTACAAGCTCAACCGTCGCGTGCGACGGCAGGTTCGAGAACTTCGTCGAGAGCGCCTTCACCGCAGCACGCTCAAGAACAAGAGTCGCAACCGATAGTAGCGACTTCCGCGCCGAAACGGAAAACTCGAGTCTTGCTCGGAAGGAGACCAGGATCGATCGAGGTTGAAGACGAGATCGAGATCGAAGGGGTTGCAGTGGTTGCGGGGCGCAGGAGACGATAACACAAGATTGTAGTTTACCCTTGATTTCAACCGGAAGACGGTGAAGGAGAGATGTACAACATGTTTTGCTACAACAACGCAACAATCACTGCCTTGAGAAAAGAGCATCAAAAAACCTTTTTGATCATATGTGCGGTTCCCTGATCACCAAAACCCGTTTCCTTCTTCTAATGATGCGGTTCGTCCAGTTCCTCCTCTTCGGGTTGTTCTGCAAGCGAATCGAGTTGACCTTGTCCTGCCTCATACGCTTGACTTTCCTCGTCGTCTTGATAATACTCTCCCTGTTCTCCTTCGTCGAATTCGTCCTGCGCACCGTCCGCGTCGTAACCCTCGACCTGTTCTTCCTCGCCTTGATAATCGGCATCCTCGCTCTGATGGTCGTACTGACCGTTGTCTCCGTCTTCCTCTTCCTCTTCTGGCACTTCCTGGATCGTCATGTTGGATACGCTCTCAGAGTAACTCGTATCGGGTCCAGTTCGAATGTAACTCCCAGGAGGGGTAGACTCTTCTTCATACGCGGCCGCGATTTGAGCGGTAGCTTCTTGGATCCAAGGGTGCAACATGAGTTCTTCGGCAGAAGGACGTTTGTCAGGATCGATATCGAGACATTGACGAATGAAATCGATGCCGAGTTCGGACAATTGGTGAGGTTCCGGAAGAGGTGGATGCTGTACCGCGATTCCAATATGGAACATGATCGCCCTGGTCAACCCCGAAAAGACGAATCAGCTGAGTGCGACTCTTGCGGGGCGAAGAGGTCGAACAAAGAATGAAAGAAAAGTCTAACCATTCATTGTCGAGATTACTCCAGGGCCTTCTACCGGTCGCACATTCGAGGATCACACACCCGACCGCCCACACGTCCATCGCTCCCATTTTGCCTCGACGTTCACCCTTGACCGTCTCGGGCGACAGGTACATGGGCGTACCCGTGAGCGAATTGGCATCGGCAGGTCCAGGTTGTCCGTTCTCGTCGAGTTTGGGTGCACTCGAGAGGTTCATCCGACTGCGAGACGCGAGCGTCTTCTGATTCTTGGCGAGAACTTTGGCCGCTCCGAAATCGACGTACTTGATCGTTCCGTTTGAATCGAGCAGGATGTCTGATCGAAAGAGGTACTCAGTAAGCTTCCGATGAGGAGGAACGGAGAAGGCTCACTGTCGGGTTTGATATCCCTGTGGACCACGTTCTGCGAGTGAAGGTAGATGAGACCGCTGAGCATCTGGAGTGCATAAATTTGAATGATGATCTCGTCCTCGATTCGGCCGTGTTCGAGCAAGTTTGCAAGACTGCCTCCAGGACAGTACTCTTCGAAAATGTACACCTTGTCTCGATGCACCTCGATACCGTAGTACTGCACAATGTTGTCGTGTCGCAGCATCTCCATGACTTTCATCTCGTCCCGAATCGTCTTGACGAGGTGCGGTGCAGACTGCAGATCCTGGAACCGGATCTCCTTGACGGCGAGTTCTTCTCCTGAATCGAGATTGACCGCGAGGTACACATTGCCGAACGTTCCTCCTCCAATGAACTTGCCTTGTTGCCATCGGAGCGAGATGTTGGAAGACGAGGACGCGAGGAATGCCAACGATCGGTCTTCGGCACGGTTCTGATCAAGCACGCGTCCAACGACGCGATTGTTCGATTCGATCGCACTGCGGTCTTCATCGAGGGCCTTGAGCGCTTCCATGCGTTGATCCCACGCCATCTGTAGAGACGTGATGGTCGATTCGACATCGTCGTCACCTTCCTGATCTCGACGTTTCGCTCGCAAGCTCGCGAGTCGGTCTGCGAGCTGAGCCTTCGTGACCAACCTCGCAGCGTCGATTCGGTCCTGCTCCTTTTTCGCTTCGTAACTCGAGCGTGCACCGAGGATGTCAAAGTGCGAGATGAGCAGGGTCATGCAACTCGCGACTTTGGAGCGAAGGAGGGCAAACTCGTCCTCCGAGAACTTGAGAATGTTGTCGTTCTTGGTCATACCCATCGTGAATTCGAGTGCGGCAACGGCCCACTTGAATGTGCGGGGGTCGGTCGGAACACAGTTGTCACAGATGAACGCGATCCATTGAATCGAGAACTTCATGAGTGCGAGGACGTAGCGGCTACGAAGGGCAGGTTCGAGGTATCGAAGCGAACGGGTACCGAGATCGGCCGCAAAAGCAAAGTACGAGCCGAGGAGTTCGGGTCCTTGATCTTGCTTGCGCAGCGAGACCGCACGCACTCGATCGACGGCATTGAGGAACGTTTCAGCGAGTCGGAAAATCGCTCGACCGATTTTTTTCGTCTCTCGATTGACGCCAGCGAGGTGAGCCTTCTGTTCGACCAAGACGTTGCGACGGAATGCCGGAAACAGGTCGACGAAAGTTTGCTTTGACCGAGCGAGTCGAGCGGCGGGTCCATCGGATACGAGGCGGACTCGGCGTTCGCGCAGATCGAAATCGAGTTTCGGGAGTTCGAGATTCATCACGCGTCCAGTCCACATGAAGGGATCGCGGGGGGAGAGAAGGAGAACGTAGTGCATTGGGTGATCCGGGAATTCGACCGCGTCGCCTTGCGTGTTGTTGCTGAAACAGCGAGCAAGGATGCTCCGCGCGAGATCCGGATGCTCGTGCAAGGCCGGATCTCCGATGATGTAGATGCCTTCTCGCTCAAACGTGCCGGTGTAGATCATGAAATGGTCCGACGCGATGAGGCAGTTGATGAAAGTGGTCAAGTCGATATTGTCGAGCGAGTACTCTGCCGAGTTTTCGAAACGCTGCAACATGGTCCTGCGGACAGCGATGAAAGAGTCGCCCGTTCAGCGAGCTGCTCAGGTGTTCCGGCAGGCGGAAGGATCGCGGACTCACTTTCCGAATCGTAGCAGTTTGCGATGACGAGCACGAACGTTGTCGAGCGTCTGGCTGAACCACCTGAGCATTTCTTGAGCGGTCATGTCGCGAGTCTCGAGAACCTGCAGCTGTGTTTCAAAGTAAGACATGACGCGCACGAGCAATCGATGCGTGAGAGTGCTGCAATTCGGATTCCTTGATCAGTTTGGAGGACGAGACGTGCTCAAACAGGACTGCCGGTGCGTACCTGAAGTGCTCTCCAACGAGCAAGTCGCCGCTGTCGATTTCTTCCGTCACGTTGCTGAGGAACCCCCACTCATTCTCGACGATTTCCGTCTCTTTGAAGTAGATTGCCTTGCTCGGACTCTTGAGTTTCCAGTGCAGCAGCTTGAAGAAGAAGCGGAGAGTCGCGAGGAGCGTTTCCTCGTACCCGTCGAGTCGATCTTGGAGCGACCAGCCCGCCTCGGGATCGGGGGTTGCGAGCTCGGTGTACTGACGCTTGATCTGACACGCGACTTCGAGGCCTTTGCGCAAGTCAGCCGTGAGCTGGTCGATCAGGACGACCGACGGGTCGTGAATGTTGCTGACCGACTCGAGCGTCGTGCGCAAGGCTTCTTGGGCGAGTCGAGACGGGAAGATGGCGAGTCGGAACAAATCTTCGGTGAACCCAGGCAAGTTCATCGCGCTGAAGATCGGTTGTAGCTCGATGATGGCCGATCTCGCCGTGTCGACGAGGGCGTACAGGTCGGTCAAGATGCGCTTCTCGAACGTCGATTGCAGACTGTCCTCGCGCACGATGACAGCGATGAAGCCACGATCGTTCGCGCTGCCCGCCGTCGCGCTCGCCGAGTTCTTCTCGGGATCCTCGAACGTGCCCGGTCGCGACAATTTCTCCCAATCGCTGCCGGTCCACTTCTTGAGGATTCCGACGGTCACTTTGAGCCGCCGGGTGATCTGCTGCCAGGTTCGCAGCGCGTCGAGCCTACGGGTGATCTCGTCGCCATCGAGCCGTTCCTTCTCGAGTGCGAGCGCACGACGACTCGGGTACAGCGACTCGCACCAGTCGACACGCTTGAGGAGAGACGACACTTGATCGGCCGCATTGCGCTGCACGATGCCGGCATCGAGCACGACGCCGCCTTCCTCCTGCACGAGTTCGACCACCTTGAACTTGGTCAACTCGTCGATTACGTCGTCGACTTTGGAGCGCGCCTCCTCGAGGAACCGGCTCTCCTCGTCGGATGTCCTGCCGCGCACTTTGGCACGCAGCAAGAACCAGATCGCGTACGCGCGCTGTCGTTTCGTCGAATTGAAGCCGTCGTTGAACCCGTTCTTGAGACTCTTGGTGGTCGAGAGACTCGCGGTCGAGAGTCGAGTCTTTTCACTTTTGAGCACGTTGCCCTGGAGGACATTGTTGAGCATGTGCTGCCACTCGAACCTGGCCTTGACTTCGGGCTGGTCGTCCTCCGAGTCTGATTCAGTCTCTTCGATTGGTGGGACGTACTCGGGCGGGTTCAGGTCGTACGAGACGGAGGGGCGTCGGTAGGTGGACGAGGGCGGGAGGCCCGGTCGACTGCTGCCGCCGTTCAAATGGAGCGCATCGTCGTCGTCTGGATCGCCATCCTCGATGTCCTGATTCTCAATCTCGTCCCACGCATCATCGCCTTCGCCGAGGACATCGCTGTCCTCGTCGCCCGACTCTTCCTCCGAGTCGAGCCGACCCAAACCTTTCGAGTAGTACAGTCGATCTGGATCGTCGTCGGCGTCATACATTGCTCCATGTCTTGCAAAGGCAAGATGGGGTCAGGACGCTGGTGATTACCATGAGATCGGGGAGAGAGCGAGAGGATGCGTACATTGGACCGCCATCTCCAGCGCGGCTGATGCCGACAAACGATCGGCCAGTTGCGCGACGCTTTGCGATGGCGTGACTCGCGTCGAGGCCAGCTTGACGCTGTGCCTTGGCGTTGGCTTTGCCGAGGACGCTGGCGGATGCGATCGGCGGTGCACGGGAAGGCATCGTCGTCGCCCGCTGTCCGTGCTTTCACTCGATCAAAGAGAGAGAGAGAGAGTTTGGCGGATCTGTTCGAGGCCTTGAAGATAGATCCGAGAGTAGTGCGGCGCGCGAGTACTAGTTGAAGTGACGTTCGGTTTGCCTGTCTCGGCTCGTGCAACAGCGCACGTGCAGGATCGGATCCGCTCGGAGTTTGCGTCGGAGTATATCTGCTCCAGCGGACAAATAGCGCGCTTTCAAGTGTGCGATGAGAGTGACGAGAGCGAGACGAACGCAGCGAGTGGTGCGAACCGGCGATCGCGCGCGCGCCTCCGCCCGAATTTCGAAACCGAAAACTTTCTCGACTCTGCGCAACCGCGAGTCGGCCGAATCTCGATCGAATCCAATGGGCAAGAGGGCAGCAACGACATCAACCGCAGCAGTCGACGGTCCGACCCTGACAGTCGAGAACGGTACGAGCCCGCACGCGAAGAAACGTAAACTCTCATCAACTGCGCCCGACGCTGCCGACTCGGACTCGGAACCCGCTTCGGTCGACCCGTCCGTCGACGCCCATGCAAAGCTGCTCGGGACTGTCGCCACTCCGACCAAGCTCGACAAGGGGAAAGCAAAGAAACGCAGAAAGGAACTCCAAAAGGCCCTCGTACGCGTCAACCAACCCCCTCGTGCTTCGTCGAAACTGACAAGGCTCGTGCTGCTACTAGGACAATCCACCAAGCTTCTCGTTCGATACTCGAGGATTCAAAGGGGGAAGGACCATTCAGATCAAGGTATTTCCTTCTGCCGTTCCAGCTCGCGAGCACACCCTGACCATGGTCGCCGCAAACAGGATGTCAGGGATTTTGTCCTGCACCTCTTGGCGAACGACAAGGCTCAACCGTGGCTATTTGTCAAAGTAAATTCTCGTTGTTTTCTCCTCTCAGATTCTCCGGTGATATTTTCCCCCTCACTGACCCTGGCCTGCGTCAGAACCGAAGCAACGTGCAAAGAGTCGTCGCCCTCATGGTACCCGGAATCGTACCAACAACGCTCGGCATTCCGCAGCCTCCGCTCAGTTCCAACTTGCCCTTCTCCCTCGCGTCGAGTGTCGCAGGCCTCGCGAACGAACTGCCCGTGTTTGCGAAACTGTTCAGTCACGCATGTCCGACGAAAGCACCCGGCGAGAAGAACCGCATGCACAGCGGGTACCAAAGCTTCACGACGTGCCCTTTGACTTCGGGAGAGAAGGATCGACGCGAGAAGGCCAGGAAAGAACGCGAGTCTCTCTCTCTCTTTGTCTTTCTCCCTCTCTCGCGCGCGCCTTTCTCACTGACCTTTGTTTTCGAAAAATTCAGGTGGACAGCAGCTGAAAACTGCAGACCCTTCCGCCTACCTCATGACTCCGTCGCAAATGTTTGAGCAAAACTACCCGACCCCGACCCCGCTACCAAACCCGGTACCGACGCCTTCGACCTCGACTGCTTCTTGGGACGCGTGGAAACGAGAGGATGGATGGGTCGAAGCTCCCTTCGTCCCCCTCGAATCGGGCACCCTTCGCAAGGTGTACGGTCTCGATTGCGAGATGGTCAGTCTATGCTTCGGAGTCCTCAAAGGTAAAAAAGGGGGAATCTTTGGTGCGCTAACGCTTATGCAAGGAACAGTGTTTGACCGAAGACGGTTCTGAACTCGCAAGGTTGAGTTTGGTCGATCAGAAAGGCGTCAGAGTGTACGACAAGCTCGTGAAACCCAAGAAACCCATTACGGATTACTTGACCCGGTTTGTTCTCTTTTTTTCCATGCTCTCCTCGCCTGCCAAATCGTCACGGTCATGCTCACACCTAGACTATCTTGCGCTGCAGGTTCTCGGGCTTGACTGAAGAAATGTTGAAGGACGTCACGACAACGCTCGAAGATGTGCAGAAGGATCTCTCCCAGTTGATCGACTACCAGACGATCCTTCTCGGACACTCGCTCGAATCCGATCTCCGAGTACTCAAAGTGAGTAGACCTTCAAACGCGTCTTTGCCCCTTTTTTCCACTCATCCCGAATCCTAACTCTCCTTTCTCTCCTTTGATCTTGTAGCTCATTCACACGTTCATCATCGACACCTCGGTCATCTATCAACATCCTCGAGGACCACCGTTCAAAGCGTCCCTGAAATGGCTCGCTCAAAAATGGCTCAAAAAGGAGATCCAAACCAGCACGAGTGCATCTGTCGAAGGAGAGGTCGTGACGGTTGGAGGTCACGACAGTGAAGAAGATGCGAGGACTTGCGTCGAATTGCTCAACCTCAAGATGCAAAAAGGTAAAATTCCATCTTCTCGACGACTGCAAACGCTTGCACACAAAATTGAAGAGTAAATCCCTTCGGGTTGGTGTTTCCAGGTCCAGGTTTTGGAGAGTTTGTGACGGATCAAGAAACCATCTTTGAACGTTTGTCTCGAGGTCAAGATCCGAAAACTTCAGTCGTGATCGATCATGGTTCTCCTGGACAATGGCATGGAGCGAAAGCGACAACTGCTGTCGCATGTCAGAACGACGAAGATGTCCTCAAAGGCGTACTCGAACATGTCGAGAACCACGATTTGACCCTCGCAAGGTTCATGGACCTCAGTCATGCCCTGGGATGTGAGTCTCGCCTTCCCTAGTCTGGTTTTCTCAAACTGTCGAGGAAGTAGTTTCTGATTCAAGCGGTGTATGTGTTCAGGGTCACAAAATTCGACTTCGACTGCGAAACCCGAGACCGAAACTTCTTCGACTGAATCGGACATTGCGTCGGCATACGAGAACCTGAATCGACAACTAGTCGAACTGCACGCCGCGTTGCCTCCGTTGACCGCACTGATCATCTTTACGGGACATTCCGATCCGAGACTCATGTCGACCCTCTCGGCCAAGAAGGCCAAGTTCGACAAACTGTGGCGCACGATCAAACAGAGTGAGATCTTGCCTGAAGATCGATGGATGGAGAGCGACGATCGCAAACTGGTGGACGAGGTCGAGAGGTGTCGATTCGGGTTGTCGTTCTATTGCGTTAAATCTTCGTGAAACGGAGTAGGGACCGCACCAAATGTCTACCGCACGTCTTGCAACTCTAGACACTCGCTGGGGGGAACCGCTTGATTCAGAGAGAGAAACAGATGTGTTCGGGATTGCAAGAATTAATAGTTCTTGATGGTTTTCTGTTTCTCGGCAAAGAGTACCGCTTTTCGCTCAACCGCCATACCCTGCCATCACGCACAGAGATAGTCCCAAATTAGCATCTTGTATGGATCGGAGAAAAGAAGGAGGGGCGAATCAAGGGAAGAAGGAAAAAAACACACCTTTCTCTTGCGCACTCCATCCATGTACTTGCGGGCAATGTTCTCCTTGTCGGCTTTCTCTCCGAGATCTTCGAGTTCCTCTTCGGTCGTCGGGACCCAGAACGGATCTTGATCGAGAGTCTCGTAGCCGTGGAATACGAGTTGGGGCGAGGCTGCTCCCGAAGTTCGAGTTCGGATTTCTGACCAAAGGAGGGATCAAGTCAGTCTCCCGAAGCACGATGCTTGGATCGAGATCGACTGTGTAGATCAAAACCCAACTCACCGTCTGCGAATCCAAACGATTCGACAACCGGCAGGAGCGCCGAAACGGTAAAGAACGCGGTGCCTTCCTTCATCTCCTCCGATACGATTCGACCTTTACGTTTGGCCACAACTCCGTACACTTTACCAAGCACTTCACCAGTCGCCTGAATGTCGCAAGAGTACATCGCGAGTTGCAGGCGGGGCGACCAGTCGAGGAGTCCGTTCCTGAATGCCTCTTGCGCGACCGAAATGAGCTGTCCTCGTGCGTTCGACCACTTTGATCGTACTATTTGCGTCACATGTTGAGCGAGTGTCAGTGAGTGTCGAAAAGAGACCTAGTCTTGTCACCAAGGGAGAAACACCAAAACTCGCCTTGGGCGATCTCGAGATCATCAACGTTGAGCACGACTTTCTCAAAGAAGTACGCCATTCCGATGACCGGTTCAGCACATAGAGGACCTCGGTTCGTCGATAGTTGGAACGCGGTGTCAAAGTTCTCGTCAAGTTCGCGCACGTCCGGCAAGTTCTGCATCGCCTCCTCCGAAGTATCGACCTCAGTCAGCGACGCCTTGAGCTGTGACATGTCGATCTCTTTGCCAGGTTGCTCCGAGGCCGAGAACTCTTGTCCGTGTGCGGCATCGGTTGGGGTTTTGGGAGGTTCGAGAGCCGAGCCAGGAGTGGCTAGTGCCGAGGGAAGAGCTGCTTGTCGTTCGAGGCGTCGTCGAAGTCTACAGGACATGCCGCATGAGTTTCCGCTATCAGATTCCGAGCGAAGCGCTAGGAGGAAAAGAAGAGACTGACGATCGAGGGGATCCTTCGGTACGATCAATGAGCATATTGGGTCCGACTCGGCGAGGGCCGAACGCCCAGATTTGATCAGCGAGCCCAGTCCACTCCCGACCCGCCTGTTTGAGCAGCTCTTCAAGCTTGGGCCAGAACTCCTCGGGCTTGACCACTTCTGCTTCGGCGATCTTGTCCTCGTTTGATTCACTCGCATCTTCCTCGCCGGCATGTCCAGATCGTCTGTCTCGCTGCAGGCGCTTGAGCGTGCGCATGTTTGCCGACAAGAAGCTCGTGACCTGTGCAGGAAGCGGTACGGCCCGCAGCGTGAAATCGACGAGACCAGACTGCACCGAGCCCGGGATGGTGCCTCGGGGTTGACCTTGAGTCTTGGGCGGTGCCATATCTGGTATCAATGAGCAGCTTGAGCGCAGTTCCAGAATGTCGGTAGAGTGGTAAGCGCGACTCACCGACCCCGTGAACAGCCGTCTCGCGGAAAGGAACGATCGGGGGCGAGACCGTGATCTCGATTCGGGCGAAGCGATCTTTGAGATCTTTCAAGCAGCGCTGTATATTCGAAAGCCAATCGAGGTCAGAACTTTTGTTCCTCTTGGAAAAGTGAAACGGACTTGCCTCGAGATGCAATTCTCCGGCTGTCAGAATGACATGCTCGCCCGTTGCCTGTACGAGGGTTTCGACACAAGGGTCCGCTTGGTTCAGTAACCGCAGTCCCTCTACCAGCTTCGACATTTCAGCTAGGGGGGGAAGCAAGAGTCAGGCTTGAAGTGTCATCGAGGCAGGGAAGCGCGTACAAGGGTCTTGGGGTTCGAGAGCGACTCGAACGATTGGGGCCGACTAGAGATGCGAACCTGATCTATCAGAAAAGCTATTTCCAAAGCGATATTGTGTAAGAGGAGCAGCTTACGTTCTGGGTGACTCCCGCCAAATTGACGAGGCATTCTCGGTCTTCGTCGCGCTCCTTGCCTTCCTTTGTCTCCTTGCCCTTACCGATACCGCATAGAGTGGCATTCCGCAAGACGATGCCTTCGAGACCACCAATTGCGAACAGATTGCCCGCTTGTACCTCTTTGACCGCGAGGAGTTCACGTCCCATCATCATGTACAGCTGTTCGACCTTGATGGTCGACAGATGCTTGACGTTCTGAGGGTGAGAAGGTGGCAGTTCGGAATTGTATTTGGGCAAGACCGCGTAGAGGGATTGACCGAGCGAGATGGTGCCAGAGTACAATCGCGCAAACCCAATCAGGGCATCCTGTTTCGTTTCTTTGTCCGCTTCGGCCTCTTCCGCATCCGGCTTGTCTGCTTCTACCTGTCCCTCGGTCGCAGGTGCAAGACTTTCACGCGCGACTCCATCGCTATCAGCCGTTTGCCCTTCTCGTTCGCGCTTCTCCCTCGCCTCTTTGACCGCTTTCGCCCTCGCCCTCAAGTCATCCGCGGTCAACACCTTCCTCTGGTTCTCAGGCAAGTCTTCGACTTTGACCGCGAACATCTTGCTCACGTACGCGACTTGCAACGCGTCGTCGGCGAGGTTGCCACTGTACAGGTCTGCCTCGAGTTTCGTCTTTGCCTCGACATTGTCGTCCAAGTGTCCGAGTTCGGGGTGAAGCATGCGAGGGATTCGGAACGACTGAGCTTCGGCGGGAGCGGGGATCTTGTCGACGATCGCTCGGAACGCGGAAGGAGCCAGAGGAAGCCATTGAGAAAAGATGGTCAGGAGGAGGTTGCGGGTGTCTTTTGCTCGCAGATCCTGAGGGCGAACTTTCGTGCCGAGGCTCGCGACGATCTTGTCAACTTTGACTGGGTTACTGTAGGGCGCAACGGAAGGGTCAGGCGCACGCTTGTTAGATCGGGGCAAAAGAGAGAAATTGAGATGCAAGACACCCACTTGTTCAGCACGACTGCATCATATGCGGCCCAGATGTTCTCGAGGATGAATTGGACAAAGAGTGGCTTGAGCTTTTTGCCGCTCTGCTCCATCTTTTTGCGATTCATGACCCGTTTCGACTTGATGTCCAAGTACCAGTCGCCCCACAAGACCTTGCCGAGGACTTTCTCACTCATGCCCAACTTGGAAGCGTACAGTTGTGCGAACCTAGAGATCCTGAATGCCCAGCCATCGATTGCCGATGCAAACAGGACGTTCCCTTGCGCCGGATCAAAGTACAGACTCGCGTCGTCTCGTTCCTCGTAGTCTTCCTCGGGTGCGTCCTGAGCCGATGCAACAGCTGCTTCCTGTCGTTCTCGACGTTTGAGGTCTTCCTCCATTCGTTCCGACGAGTAGAACGATCCGACGACCGCGTTGACGTCTTCGATGATGCGTTGCATGTGGTGGTACGCTTCGCCCGGGGACAGTTTCAGTTCGGTGATCAAGCGATCGAGTTTGTTGATGACGAGGATCGGACGGAGATGCGAAAGGTACACCGTTCGCAACACGGTGACAGTCTGCGGGTCGAAACAGAGACGGTTCAGTGTCGACGTGAGGAAGGTTCGCTTATGGAAACTCGGTTAAGTACTGACCTGAGTACAGACTCCCTCGACGGCATCGACCAGGACAAAAGCACCATCACACAACCTCGAAGCGGTCGAGACTTCGCTCGAAAAGTCGACATGTCCTGGGGTATCGATCAAGTTGATCTTGAAGTCTTCGAGCACTGGTTCCTCGCCTGATGATTATCACGATTCGCTCAATCATTCCGAGCGCTACTTTCGGGACCTAGAGAGAGAAAGAGAGCGCGCGCACCTTCGGGAACGGTTGTCGGAATCCTCCATCTCAGACTGACGGCAGAACTCTCCATCGTGATACCACGTTCTTGTTCATCCTCTCTGCTGTCCAAGTATCGGATTGTGCCTGCCAATCTCGAAGAGATGATGCCGTTTGCAGCGAGGAGCGAGTCGGCAAACGAAGACTGTTCCCTTTGACCCTGTCAGCTGTTCGGTCTCTGAATGCGATTAGCAAGGAGACTGTACCTTTCCATGACTAGTCGCAAGGTTCGTCCGGGTGGAGGGTCAGCGGGGACGGGATCTGCCGACGCAAGAATCGATTCAGGGACTTTGATGAGGTCACTCACTCGACATGGGCCACAATACAGAGGTTGCGCGTCCGCGATGGCGGGATACTGGCTGCACTCGACATATGGAGTGGTAGCTGGTGAGTTTGGAGCTGTTTGTGAGCGATGGTTGCGGTTCAAGTATGTTTCGCGGTCGCAGACTTTCAGCGAGCAGTTTCACTTTCTAACTCGAGAGAATCAAGCAAGCTGTATCTTCTATGGCTTTTCGAGGGTCGATATCGACTCGTGTGTTTCACGAACAAGAAAATGGACTACTCGACTTGGCAATGAGTCGATTTGCATGAATCGAGTCCGACTCGTACATCGCAATCCACCACTGAGCGAGCCTAACTCGCTGACTCGCAATCATGCCGTAGGCAGTCAGAAGCAAACAACCTGGTCGTGCAAACGATGAACGGCATAGGTAACCGCCAATCTACTCGTCCATGAGGCTGTCGAATGGAAACTCAGGGCATCAGTCTGTAGCACATCTCACGACAGCGCTGTCTTTGCTTGGAACGTACACCTTCTTTGCATCTTCGAAAATCTTGTCGACCTCGGCGCTTCGCTTTTTGGTCGTCTCGTCGAGCTTGATCACCGTCAAGAACGTTTTGGTTCATTTTTTCAGTCCGACGCAGGATCCTCGAATACGGAGCTCTGGTGATAGAACCTACTTTCTTGCCTTCACCTCGACCTTCTTCCTTGCCAATCACCTTTGCGTCAATGTCGGATTTGATCTCTTTCTGACCGTCGTTGCGAGTTTGTCGGATCGCGATCCTCGCCTTCTCGCACAACTCTTGAGCATCGCGCACGAGGACTTGTCGTTTGTCCCAGTCGGGTTTCGGTACCGGCACTCGAATTGAAGTCGCACCAGACGGTTGAGGGGTCAAGTTGAGAGGAGATGCGTACAGCGCGGCCGTGACGGCTTTCACTCCCTATATTGTGTTCTATGACAGTCAGGTCCAGGTTGTGCGTTGTGTATGACGACAAAGAGAAAGATACTTGCCGCTTCTTCGTAGCAGGTCACGAGGAGGTCCTTGCCATCCTTGACTGACACCGTCGCAAATTCGTTCAATGGTCGTTTTCCCTCGGGACTGTCTACCCGGATGTTGTCAAGTAATGCTAGACGATTTTGGGAAACCCCGAACACAAGCCGAATCAACCATAGGGGAAACAGAGAGAGAAGGAGAAGGGTTAGTGCTTTACCAGGGGACACTCTGCCCACTCTGCCCACCACAGTCTTGAGGTTGACCCTGAGTTTGTCGATACAGTCTCGCATACGTTCATCGAGTACCTTGAGTTCAAACTTCTCTCCCGGGAGTTGCATGTCGGTCAATTCGTCCTCGGTCAAGAGTTTCCCTTTGCCGCGTTTGCCTCCTTTACCCTTTCCCGGTCCAGCATCGTAGTCTTCGTCTTCTTGGAACTGAGTCGCGGCGGATTTCTTGGACGCTTTCGTCTTCTTGCCTCGGAGTGGAACGAACGCGACGGGAGAAACCAACGCGACGGGCGGTCGAACAGCGAGGATTGGTCGTCGAGTCGCAACGCGTAGAGTGGGTCTCAGGATACTCTCGAGCGATCTGAGTGACATGGTGATCCACGAATGGCGAGTGAAGTGAGCCAACATCATCCGGCTGTTTGATCTCGTTATCACTCTCTCGCTCTCGTTACGTACATTATGGTCAGTGCAACACCTTCAAACTCGTAGTACAAGAGCTGATTCATCCACTGGCATGATCAGCCGAAACAACCTCTTACTTGCTTACGGTTCAAACTCGCGAAGAGTAACGTCACCAGTTTACCCCCTGCAAAGATCCCCCAAAAGACTGACCAAGTTGTTTTTGGTTCAGCTACGATCTTCCTTCCTGTCGATTCAAAGTCGACCTTGTCAACCTTGCGCACGACCTTGCTGTCAGCACTCAAGTTTGCCGCTTCCGACACTTCGTCCCCAGAGTTCGAATACGTCGACTTGACCTTGCCCGGATCGGAGCAAGACATTGCATTGTGGAGACTTGAACCTGCTACGAACGAAGAAGACGAGGAGAATTGGATTCGACTGACGGACGAGAAGAGTACGGCAGACAAATTGGGATTGTCAGTTGCTCTGTCCCTTCCTCCCCTTTTTCCTTTTTACCTTTGATTCCCATTCAAGCACACAAATGACTGATGGGTTAGATTGATCGAGGGGTGTTTGTAGACGAGAAGCGGAACAAGTCGCGGTCAGTTTCAAGAATGCTCAAGGTATAGTTCTTTCCTGTTGATCTTGAAACACCCCCACACACAAGCGCTGAACAAACTTTTTCGATCTCTTTGGGACGATTCCCAGGCGAGTTCCCGAAACCGCTAGTGATCCGACCTAGAGAAGACGAGTACGAAGAAGGCCCACTCGAGTAGAACGATAAAAACCGAATGGACCGTCTCGCCTCCCCCCCAGCATGTTGTAATTGAATAAAGCTTGATGTTTCGTAATTATCCGTCTCGTCTTCGGGAATGGGGGTTTGAGAGCAGAAACTAAAAGTTATCTCTATTGATTGCGACTTGTGGGGTGTCGGTATACACGCAAAGTCTAGGGTGATACAGGAAGATAAAGAGAGTAAGAGAGTAAGAAGATACATGTACATGGAAGGGGGGTAAAGTGAACGAGAGACGGAGAAAACGCCCGAAACAACAGCGAAACAGCGATAAAGCACAATAATCTTTGAAACTCTTGTTTCGAGTTCTAGTTGCGAATCGTGGCAGAATGTACCGAACCTACTCCTCCTCCTTCACTTTCAGCTCCCGAGTTGGCGTTCGAAGGAGGGACGGATGAAGTTGGCGAAGCTGTTCCTGGGGCGAGAGTACCTTTCGTAGCTTGACAGATCCACTCCATGATCTCTTCGAACCTGTTTTGGTTTTGGCAAAGTGAGAGGTCGGGGCTGTCAGCCTTTTTGCATGCGTACTCATCGACCTTTTTTGTCGAGGAAAAGGAAACAAAGACGTACGCGTCTCCTTCTCCAATCATGCTCTGACCATGTTTCAACCCTTGAAACACTTTCAACCTCCCTCCTCCTCCATCTCCATCTCGACTTGTCGTGTTTCTCGTGATCCCAAACTGTTGTCTATCATTCGTTTCTTTCTGAAACCCGTTGCGTTCGAGGTACGTCTTGACGCGTTCGGCATTCAAGATGGAATCGTTCGAAGCGAGGAACACGGCCGATTTCGAAGGATCCGACACGTTGGGAATTTCGCAAGGGAACAACAAGTTGCTCGTCCATTCAAACGTTCTCGACAGCATGACTGCGATTCCGAGTTCTCGCGAGACGAAGTACCTATGTAGCAAGAAAACTTTTTGTATCAGCACAACCTGGGTAACAGGTGTTTAATAAGAGCGAGTCGGGAAAATCACCTCATGAGGTACTCGATCGGCGTCTTGGGTTTCGAGTACAAGAAATTGTAGCAGACGAATGGCTGATTCACAACAGATGGTCAGGATTATTTAGCAAACAGAGAAAACATTAGGGGCGACTCGCCTCCCAGAGACAGAAACAGACGGCATCGACGAAACAGTTTCTCGCGCAGAGTGTTGGAGCATGCTTGACCAACCAGGCATGTACAATCTGTGTTCAAGATAACCCGAAAACCTAAAAGTCAGCTTGTCCCTCCCTGGATATGCACGAGGAGAAAAGAATGGAGAAAACCGAACCGTTCCGTTCGAGTGACTGAGAACGGTCGCTCCTCCCGCTTCATCGAATTTGAGTCGTTTCATCATTCGTTCGATACTGTGGGTGAGAGTGACTTGGTCTGGAGGGTCGTGGTAGCCTCGTTCAAAGAACGACATGGAGATGTGGGGTTGGAGGAGTACCAAGATTGGACGTTTGCGGAACGAACGATGTGAGCACAGGTACGACATGAATGTTGCATCTGTTCAGGACCTTTCCCTCTCGAGTCAGTTCCGTGGCGATTCGATGGGAAGCGAGAAAGCGAGAGTCTCTCGAAGTAAACTGACACTGTGCCGACCCCATCCCGAGTCCATGGATGAACACGAGCGGTCTCGTCGATTCGTCTCCATCGCGATCGGGGACCCAGTCTTTCGGAACTCGACACAAGTACTTGACGTTGCCATCCCGAATCTCTTTGAACCCTTTCAGTTTCGTCGCCGCGAGTACACCGTTCTGCAGTGCCGCGACGAACAGGTACAAGATGAGGGGTCGTTGAGTGACCCTGACCGGGTCGAGGGTCAACCGCAGGGTCTGAATCGCGTCGTTCCTACCCGGTTCAAACCGATGCGCCGCGCGAGCTTCGACCAACTCGACACAGTGCATCACGAGTCCGTACTTGTCCCCTTCGATCGCAGAATCTTCATCGATCTCGTCACTGTCGTCTTCGTCGAGGGTTCCATCTGCGAGGGTGAGGACTGGACGTCCCGCTTGGTCCCACTCTTTGCGTTCCCGTTCGAGGTGTTCGAGCGTCGTACCGTACAAGGACCACGCGAGCCAATCGGCCATGTTGAGTTTCCGAATCTCGAGAAACTCGCACCCGGCGAACCAGTACCGGAGGTAGTTGCGAAAATCGATGGCTCGAGGATCGCGGGCTGACAAGGGCGGATCGATGAACCCTTTTACGGGCGCAGGATCATGTTGGTTTGCAATCGCTCGATGGGGTGGGTACGATGCACGGGGTGGTTTCTTGCGGGGTGAGGACGCGAACGCTGAATCGAGCGAGACGCGTGAACCTGCGAACCCTTCGTCGTGTTCGTGCTCGAGGGGCGAACCGAGAGTCGATCGAGAGCGGGACGCGTGCAGGTGAATCGAACCGGGAAGATCGTCGGTTCGGAGGGTTGGGAGCTGGGACCGAGCGGTGAGGTAGTCGGTGTTGGCTTCCGTCGCGAGGTCGGTCGTCGCGAGTTCTGGAGTTGCGGCTCCATCTCCCCTGAGCCGGTTGGGTCGCTGTCGGCTGCCGGTTCCCTCCGAGGTGTGTTCTACCCAGACTTGGGATTCCTTGGCCTCGGCTGCGGGTTCGTGCTCGTGCTCGTGCGCGTGCTCATGTTGGATCTCGTGTTCAAGTTCTTGCTCCAAGGTCAACCCGTTCTCTAAACTGCGGAGGATCAATCCTCGAAGGTGCTTGCGCGAGTGTCGCAGTGGGGGTCTCAAGCGTTGTTGCCGTCTCGCCAAGAGTCGGTACGTGATGGAAAAGGGGATCTCGAGGGCGCAGTAAGCGAGAAAGATGTAGTGCACGACCTCGAGGGCGACATGGCGTGGAGCAGGGCGGTATGGATGCAACGCAGGGACGGCTGCGGTGAGGACCGTGTACAGGACATAGACGAACGCGGCGGGGACGATCGACCACAGGAACGCGATCACGATCCAGGTGGTGACGAGGCTCAGGTGGAAGCTTGCCGACTGCCACGTGAGCTTGGGAGGCCGACGCTTGGAAGCGAGGCGGTGTCGGCGACGTCGAAGTGAGCCGGCCGAGGTCAGCGACGAGCGCGGGCGTTGTGGTGCCGGGGGAGGCAGCGTGTCGGGTCGACTCCGGAGCGAAGGCATGCCACCTGCTTCAATCACATCCAGTCGGATACGAAGAGAGAGAGCAGCGAGAGATGAAATGACAACAACTTGCGAATTCGATTGCTCTTTCGTCATCACCGCGATCTCGCATCTACGACTCGCGCCTACGATGACTGCTGCAGCCAAGGTCAGTACACGCGCTGAATCAAGCACTGCGCGTGAGCGACTGCTGATCTCGGATCGACGAGTGTTTTGCAGGCGCCTCTGTCGGGTCACCCTGGCCACCTCACCCCGGAGCAGGTCCAGACTCTTGCCCAAGTGAGCCTCGTTCCTCTTCGCTGTATCGCTGAACGATCGCTGCCATTGGGGCGCGACGGGGTCACGATTGCAGCCCGATCCGAGATCTGACGCGCGACTCGTTCCCGTGGTTCCCAGTTCAAGGAGGAGCTCAAGGTCGAGGGCTTCTATGACCCAGCCAAGCATGACGATGCGATGCTCCTGTCGGTCTTTTCTTTTTCCCTTACTCCGAGCGCAGAGAGCGGGCAAACTGACCACTTCTCGCATGGGGACGCGTCGTGCTCTCCCATAGGCGATTCCTGCGCGCGCGCAAGTTTGACCTCGCCGCTGCGAAAAAGATGTGGATCGACACGCAAAAGTGGAAGCAGTCGTTCCACGTCGACGAGTTGTACGAGACGTTCGAGTACTCGGAGAAACCCCAAGTCGACAAACTGTACCCGAGGTTCTACCATAAGACCGACATTGACGGTCGTCCGATCTACATTGAACAACTCGGCAAACTCGACTTGACCGAACTGTACAAGGTCACCACTCCGGAACGTCAGATCCAGTCGCTCGTCGTCGAGTACGAAAAGTTCCAGCGCGATCGGTTGCCGATCTGCTCGGAACTGTCGGGTCACCTCATCGAGACGAGTTGCACCATCATGGACCTCAAGGGCGTCGGACTCCGGAGTTTCTATCAGGTCAAGAACTATGTCCAAGAGGCCTCGGCGAGTGAGCCTCTCCCTCTCTCTCTCTCACTCAGAAATGCGCCAAAGCTGAACCTTTTGTCTACGCTGCCCTACAGTCAGTCAGAACAACTATCCAGAGTCGGTATGTCCCAAGCTATTCCGCCCCTTGTAGACCGCGAGCGGGGTATTTTTGCTCACCTCTCTCTCTCTCGCTTGCGCGCAGATGGGCAAGTTTTACGTGATCAACGCTCCGTTCGGATTCTCAACTGTGTGGTCGCTCGTCAAAGGGTGGCTCGACCCGGCCACGGTCGCCAAGATTCACATCCTCGGAAGTTCGTACCAATCCGAACTCCTGCGTCAATGCCCGAGTGACAGTTTGCCCAAGTTCCTCGGGGGCACGTGTGATTGTCCTGAAGGGTGTTCGATGAGTGATGCTGGACCGTGGAAGGGTAGGACCAAGGCGGAACAACAGGCGGCGTTGCAAAAAGTCAAGGAGAGCGTCGCGGTCGAGAACGGACAGAACGCGGGCAAGATTGCTCCTCCAGGTCAAAGTGCTCAAGTCGTTCACGCTTAAGCAAGAGGCATCTCGAGATAAGTTTTTTTTAAAGTCGAGTCGATGAATGAAAAAACCCCTCCATCCTAGACGAACCTTTTTCATTTTTCTTTTTTCCTTTTCTATCTCTTCATTCTTGGCTTTTTGTCTTGATCCTTTCTTGTCCCCTCGCCCTCTCTCATGGGCAAATGACTTGACCGCTGGGGATTGTCCCCTTCCCCTTACCCAGAAATTGTACTTCTTCCATTCAAATCCCGGAATCCCTCTTGCCAAAATGTCGAGTCAATCATACGGCTAAAATCCTGGATCCTGATTCCTAGCATTTCTAATCTACGAATTTGGAGCCCGAGGTGTTTGATCGGGAGTCTGACCCAACACTTCTACGACGACCCTCCGAAACGCTTTCCACATACTCTCTTTGACCGCTTTCCTCTCTCCTCCCATTTCCTCGGCCGTCAAATTTCGTGCTCCATCCTCTTCTTCAGTGGGAAGGATGGGGAGAGAGGAAGGAGTCGTGTGTAGGCCGAGGGAGAGTCTTTTCGAGAGTTCTTGAGCGATAGGAGGCGCAGATTGGGTGATTGTTCTCACGAGTTCAGATTCGAGGTTCAACAACGGTCTTCTCACCTGCGACCAACAAGGAAGAACTGGTCAAGACTCCCCTTCTCTCTCACGGCAACAGAGGAGGAAAACGTTTACATGGTAAGGAGCGATAATGTTGAACCTCCTGGTGAGATCGTTGACCTCTTTGACGGCCGTCTCGTGGTACTTTGATTCAGTACGTTCCCACTCTCGATCCCTCCACCCTTGTTCAATCTCGACGATCACGGATCGAGTGAGACCTTCAGACGATCGAATACGAATCGCGCGTCGAGTCCAGCTCGAAGCGAGGGTTGACCGGAACGAGGACAGAGATTGTTCAAGTTCTGCGGACGTATGAATGAATTGGGTCAAGGCTCCTCTGAAACGAGGTGATTAGGTGAGAGAGATTTACCTTTTTGTAGCTCAATCCAAGGCGGAGCCGCGTCTTGAGTTTTGAGGATGCGATTGATCAAGAAATCGTCTCTCGAGATGAACGGGTTCCCTTCCTCTTCGTCACGAGGGATCGGTTTCCCTCGACCTTTGACATTCTTGAACAACCCTTGTTCTCGAGCTTTTTTTATCTTCTCTTCGATGAACCCTTCGTACACTCGCATTTGACCTGCCATGTACGTCCCTTCGGCATCCCGACTACCATCCTCGATCGGAGTCCGTGCTGCTGTATCGTGACCAAGAGTCGTAGTCGAACCTCGATCGAGCGCGTGGGTTCGATGCCCCCCTCGATAATCGAACGTCTTTTCGTACGCATCAAAGATTCGTACTTTGCGCGCCTGTTCGCGCTTGCCCGCATGTGTAGAGGTATCTGTCGCTCCGACGAGCTTTTTCTTGATGATTTGACCCCTGGCCGCTTTCGAATGCAGGGTGGCAGCCGACGGTGCGGGTCGGTACCCGGGCGCTGGATGGTAGTGTTCAGGAGGTTTGAACGTCAAATCGTACTCCCAAGGGTGTTTCGATCGATATTCGGTGGACGATGAAGCGTCAACGGAGGACGAGGTCGGAAGAGTCGTGAACAGTTGAGCAGGCAGCGGTGCAGGTTTCGGGATCGCTTTCGTAAATCCCTGTTTTCCCCCCAAAAGAGAAAAGTCAGTTCTACGATAGTCGCCGCAAGGCAGAGTGGCGAGACTAAAGCGGACCTTGATCCGCAGCGGCTTGTACTGGTCTTCGAGGATGCGCTTGAGCATGCGTTCCCTCGTCTCTTCTCCATCCCAGGCAGGTTCGCGCAATTCAGGCAGAACCTGACCTTTGCTCTTTCGGTCGCGTTCCTCGTCCTCCTCGAGTTGCGCTTGTCTCGCCAGGTACGCCGAGGCGGAAGAGGCGGAGTTTGTCGAGCTGGACGAGAGGCGAGTGAGAGGTCGCAGGCTTGTTGCCGTAGCTAGTCGGGACTGCATCGCTGATATGAGAGAAGATCGAAGGACGTCGGGTACGTCCTAAAAGGAGAAGTGGCGAGATTCGGATGTGTGGAGGTTGCGATCGTGACTCGTCTAGAGCCGCCGGATCCCCTGAGACCAGTACAGGATTCAAATAGGTGCGATAATTAAGCGCTGGCAGCGAGAACCGAGAAAAGCGTGACAAGCCGAGACGTCGGGTGATGCACAAGCTGCAGAGCGCTCGAGAGGGTTCACCGCTTCGGACTCTCTTTACACACATCAAGTCACGACGCCGTTTCCGCCATGGCGACTGCTCTCGCTGAGCTCAACCGCCCGCCGCATCTGCCTCGATCGACCCCACGCAAGCAGGCGTTCGTGCTCGAGGAAGATCCCGATTTCTTTGCGAACGATGAACCGGAACCCCAAGACGAGGAGCAGCCTCCGAGCGATATCGACATGGACGAACATGAAGCGTTCAACGAGATGCATGGCGCCCTCGATGAGGAGTCCAGTCGCCCGGCAAGCGTCGTTGCCGCGTCGACCTCGACCTCGGACGCGTCGAGTCGCGTCGACACAGCTCGCGACGCACTCGCGACGACAGACGAAGCTACCCGGCCTGGGACCACCTTTGAGCCAGAAGACGACTTTGGCGAGCAGGAGTTCATCTCGTCCAAGCGTCAGTCCCTGCTACAGTCGCCGCCTGCTCATGCAGCTTTCCTGTTTCTGCCAACTCATTCCTCTTGCCCGACCATGCCGCAGCTCCTGTCTCACGACAGCCACTCGTCGCGCCCCACGACTACGCATCAAGATACGGTTCCGTCTCGAGCCTGAACCTCGGCCATGACTCCAGCGAGAATCCTTCAATCTCTGCCTCGTCCAGTTCGACGCTCGCGCCTGGTTGGATGGAACAGCTCCCGTTCGAGGCAACCACTCTCAGCGGGACCAAAATCTCGTTCAGGCGCAAGAAACGTCTCGACCTCGCTTTGAATCTTCATGCAGCCGAGGACGCGAAAGCTCTTGCGAACCTCGCGCGAGGTTCGCTCGAGAAACCTTTTCACTCGCTCGTGCAAGCTATCGAATCGGACGCTGTCATGCTCAAGAAGCAACAAGAGGCGGACAAGTCGGTTCTCTTCCGATAGGAACTGGTTACGTGCAACCTCGAGCTATCGTCGACTGACCCGACGCTTCTCTCTCTCTCTTCTCGTAGGACAAGCGCAGCATTTGGAGTATCCGCCGTAGGGAATAAATTACGAGACGACAAGATCAAGGTGCCTGAAACGCAACTGTGGACTGATCGATACAGACCGAAAAGGTTTACCGACCTCCTGGGCGACGAAGTGAGCCTCCGAACCGGATCACAGATCTCTCAAGTCGCGTGCTCGAGCTGATTTTTGTATATCGGTATTTCTTTTTTGGCGCGACTCTTACAGAGGGTGCACAGGTCCGCTCTGAGCTGGTTGAAAGAGTGGGACGAATGCGTGTTCAAACGCAAACAGAACTCGGCGGGCGCTGCACTCAAGCGAGAGAAACGCAAGAGAGGTCGAGATGGATACGCAACGGGAAGCGGTTCGAACGCTTTTGCAACAAGCAGCGCCGGCAACTTTGGGGGAGATCAGGTTGTAAGCCGACAGCTTCTTTTGGCCAACTCGATATCGTCCGAATTCACGTGTTGATTTTGTTTTGGGATTTCCAGGCTCCAGATCCTTATGGTCGGCCTCAAGAAAAGGTGACTTCGTTTTTGTCCTTGGGTTCATAGACTATCGACTGACCCCCGGCTTTCTCAACGTAGATTCTGCTACTGTCTGGACCGCCAGGATTAGGCAAAACGACTCTCGCACACGTCTTGGCTCGGCAAGCAGGGTACCAGGTTCACGAGGTGAACGCATCCGATGATCGAACTGCAAAGGTCGTCGAGGAGAGGGTCAGGAACGCGCTCGACAGCACGAGCTTGAGTATGGGTTGGAACAAGAAGGAGATGGGACAAGGGGCGAATGGTCGGACCGCCAGGCCAACCTGTGTCGTTGTGGACGAGATTGATGGAGCTGCAAATGGAGGAGATTCGGTAAGGAGTCAATCTACTCTCAGACCCCGGATCGTGAACCTCGCTGAGACACTTGCTTGTGATGATGTAGAGCTTCATCAAGACGCTCGTCAAAATGGTGACCGAAGGAAGCTCGACAAAGAAGCCTTCGAACCGCAAGAACGGGTCGAAAGCGAAGAAGGATCGTCCGCTTCTGAGACCCATCATCTGTATCTGCAACGACCTGTGAGACTCTCGTGGCTTCCTGCGTCTCTACGACGAGCATTGAATTGATGAGAACGAATCGCTGGTCGTGTGTGCCTAGGTATGCGCCGGTGCTGAGACCCCTTCGACCGCTAGCCAAGATCATCAGGTTCCAACCTCCGACCAACACGATGCTCACGAAACGATTGCGCACGATCTGCGAAATGGAAAACATGAGAGCCGAGAACAAGCACCTGACGTTGTTGGTCGACACGGCCGAAGGAGACCTGAGAAGCTGTCTCAACACGTTGCAAGCAAGCCCCGATTTCTCTCCTATTCTTTCTCGAGACCGCACTTGACGAACCATCTTCCACTTCTTCCAGTTCATCAAGCGGAGAGGAGATGTTGTCGACGAACAAGCGATCCGGTCAACCTCACTCGGCATGAAAGACACGGGTACTTCATCAATTCAAGTGCTCGATCGACTCTTCAAAAAGCCTTCGAGAAAGAAGGGTGTGGCAACGGACGACAAGTACGTGGCGAGGATTGTCAGGGACGTGCAGACTTCGGGCGAATACGAAAAGATCGCTCAAGGTGAGGGCCTTTCTCCCTGAAGCGAGCCGTCTGGCCCGTCTCGTCGCTAAATCTCGATAATTCTCGCCAGGCTGTTTCGAGAATTATCTGCTTGCGAGAGATACGGACAACGAATCGTTCTCGAGGTTGTCCGACGCGCTCGACTGGTTGCACTTTTTCGATCGACTCGACGACAAATTGCGAGCCGACCGCGATTACGAACTCCTCGGCTACGTACCCTACTCGTTCGTGCCGTGGTATCCTCTTTTCAGCAGTCAAACACCGAATCCAGTCGAGCTGCCCAAAACCGACTACGAGGTCAGGATCGCTACCCTCTTTCGCTTCTGAAAATCTTCCGCGCGAGGCTCATGTGCTTCGCGATCTACAGATGTACTTGCAACGGACCGCTCACGAGGAGATTGCCAATGCCTTCTCGCTCAATCTGCCATTTGCGCTCAAGAATGCGTTCACGGGCACGACCGTTGTCTCGGAACTCCTGCCTCTGTTCAATCGCATCGTCGCACCCGATCTCAAACCTGTCAACAGTCAAGTGGTCAAGAGTGAAGAGCGTGAGCGGTTGATGAGAACGGTCAACACGATGATCCTGACCAAGACGACGTTTGCGATCGACAAGAACGAGGAAGGGCAACTGTCGTACAAACTCGATCCGTCAGTCTCGAGCTTGCTCTGATTACTCTGGTGTTTTGAAAAGGCGCTGACACGGCTCGAAATTTGACAGGCCAATCGATGTCTTTGTGCATTATGAGGGCAAGCGCGCGACGGACATTGCGCCCGGCCGATACGCCGTACGGCAAATGATCAACCGAGAAGTGAGTCGATACGACCACCTGAGATCCACGTTCCCGGCTGATATCTTTTTTCGAAAGGTCGAGGCCGAACTGTTACGTCGAGGAGGACAAGCAGACGGAACTTCGAAAGACGCTTCGGCGATCCTTTCGGCGTACAGCAAAACGTGAGCCTTTCGTATGTACCGGTCTGTACGCGCTGGATACGGAGCTAAAGCAATAATTCACTATCAAAAGGAAAACCGCGACTGCGATCGCTCCAGAGACGAAGCAAGCAGTCGACTTTTTCGGTCGCGCGATCGTCGCCAAACCTCTCACTGCATCTCAGGAAGCTGGTAGGCTACGAGCGACTACCCGTCCGGCCCTCCGAGATTGACCAATCTGATCGTATCCTCCTTTTCACTGCAGCTGCTCTGCTCGCGCCGCCCCCACGAAAGAAAGTCAGACAGACCATGTACAAGTTCAACGAAGGATTCTCGAACGCCGTCAGGACTACGAAACGCGTGTCAGACTTTTTCGCTTGAATCCAGAACGCAGACACAGACGACCGTTTCTTGTTGTTGTATTTCAAGAATCTCGCTCTCCACACTGCCAGCGCACTCGTGACTATCTTGAGACGCGAGCATGACGACAGCACAGTGATCAGGATCCCGCGTCGGTGACTCACTATGACTCGAACATCTCGTTCACACGCTCTCAGCTTCTCGCTCACACGCTCTCAGCTTCTCGCGGTCCGGTCCGCGAGCCTTTCGGACATTCCCGTGATGCTCCGAGATTCGATATCGCTTCGTCAAAGGCTCGGAATGCCGAAGTAAACGCGTCGTCAGCGAGGAATGTTGCAAGCCTGAAATTTCCGCTCGCGCTGCTCGACGTGACTGAGCGTATTCCTCTGCTCTGCGGAATCAGTGACACCCTCTAGTACTCTTTGAACGGTGGCAAGAGTGTGTATCGACGCGACAAACCACACAATATGCTGCACAGAGGCGGTGGAGACGCGACGAAGAACGCGATGCGATGTTTTTTCAGAGCATCGAGCTCAGTCGGTGCTCTTCGTACTGACACATACCTCGCTATGCCAGAGCTTTCGCCACCACCAACCAGCCATCTCTATGCTACCAGCCATCTCTGGCGTAGTCTATAAAAGCGAGAGAACCGTCTGAATCCCTGCTCTCTCTTCACACTTCCTCACACTCCTCACTCTCGCGCTTTGACTCCTGCTCCTTACTGGCGACTACACCTCTTACCGTATCAATCACATCAAGTACAATGGCATCTTTCACCAAGTTCGTGCTCTCATGCATTGGCTTCAAGACGAAGCGAGCAGTAAGTCTTTCGATCCCTTCTTCAGCAAGGGCGTTCTCTGACCAATGTTCCGTACTTGGCAGGACCCTACTCTTATCGCCAAGATCGTTGAGCGACCCTCTCCTGCCTCGGTCCACGACCGTCGCACGTTCACCGCGCCGAAGCTTAAATCGGCCAAAGCGGCAACCGAATCGCGGCTGTTCAAAGAACACCCGAAAAGTTACGTCTCGTTTTCGGAACTTATTCCGGGACTCGCACCCGTCGGAGAGGTACAACTGCAAGACCTTGAATGGATCCAAGCGGAGGGCACGATCTCGAATGTTGGGAGCTACCGCACCGAGCTTGTTGACCGAGTGAGTGAACATTGCTTGATCTCTGACGCATGAGACCACTAGAGCTGACGCCTGATTATTCCCACAGCTTACTAGAATTCACTGGGACAACAAACCGACGGTCGGATCGCTCCGAGCTGAAATTGCCGCGGTCTACGCTTCGATCCCTCTGGAAAGCCGCAAAAACCTTCTCCACCCTGCGCAGCGGCAAATTGACGTCCTGCTCGAGAAGCTAATGGCGGAGATTGAAAAGGTCGAGCGAGATTGGCAAGCGTGGCCTCCGGTCGTGGAGTACAAGGTGGTTCAACCCCGTTCACCTCGCCGCTCGAGCCCTCCCATCCGCCCTCGTTCTTCTCTCCGCTCCTGAAACTCACCCTCTTTATATAATTCCGCATCTCCTAGAATCGCATTCACTATATCTACCATATCTACTTAGACTCCTTGTTGTTGTAACCCTCTACCTGAAATACCTTATCTACGAATGTTGCCAGAATTCCCGTTTTTGCAACTGCAGCCAGGGAGTTGGGCACCCGTAGCACTCAAATTTAGGGATGATGTATGAATGAGCAGCAGGTCAGACACCCACTTAGCGCATGCGTGGAAAAGGAACGGCCGCCTGAAACGACTGTCGATACCAGGCAGCCTGCGCCTATTCGTAAGCCTTGACAGGTCAGATCGCTGGCTGTCGCCATCAAGAGCAAACGAAGCAAGGGTAAAAAGGGGGTACTGGAGCCCGCCGCAAGCAAAAAGAATAACATGCTCTAGGTGAGGTTTGAACTCACGATCTTCTGCGAATTCAGATCAAATACGATGTGAAGCAGACGAAATAACCACTATTCTACCAGAGCGATTATTACCAATCAGCGTAATGGTGCACATACAATCGCACACCACAAATCTACTTGATTCGTAGGTTCTGGCAGGCCCTATAACAGGCATTGCGCCACGTTTGTACTTGACATAGCCCTATATCAAATGTCCTTGTTCAGATCGAATCGTAGCGGTACAATATCGAGAGTCGTCTCTATGAGGCTGACTGCTTTCATGTTTGTATCTGGCACATTTTGGGTTCTCTTGATCTCAGGACTGCTCTTTCTTCTTCTGACGTTTGTTTGGCGATTACGATTTTGACGAACAGGATTTCGCTGGCGGAAGAAGCAGACCGCAGCAGACCCGTGTCACCTGCAAGGATGCGACAATCACGTCTGCGCTCTAGCCACTCTTCATCTCCCTGTTGGCTCAACAGCTCGCACAGGAACCCCAGAGTCACACCAGTAGCCGCAGAAGCGGAGGGCTTCGGGACATGTGAGCTAGTTGTTGAGGTCCGTGCGGTGTGCCAGAGTGAGACGTTTGCTGCTCTTGTCTCCCACAGCATACGTATGACTTGCGCGATGCCTTCGTGAACAAGATCTCGCGACTCTTGGACATGTCGCTGGCCAGCGAAGCGATAAAATCTCTCTTTGTGGGACTTTCCAGCTCGACCGACGCTGGGTCTCTGCTCCGATCCCGGATCATTACCTGCTGTGTACCCCTTTCCTGACAGTGTCTTTCGATGAGACTGCTCCTTTTTCAGGTATAGATTGACAACGAGTCATTCGATAACGGTCAAAGGACAGGCGAGAAATCAGTAGTGCGGTTCAACTGTTTACGATCCGGTTTCGCCGCTTTTCAAGCTGTAAGATTGCTCAAAGGCCATACACTGGCGAGCAGCTCCGTAGGTCTTGTAGATTCGAAGATGAACGTGCTCGCGCAACGCCATCGACCAGATCGTCAGCGCGCACGGGGACGCAGTGGAAGAGCGCGACTTCGGGCGGTCCGCTGCGCAAGGCGTTCCCGAGATCCTCCGACTTCAGAGCCTATTTAGTTTCGTACTCGCGTGAGACAGGGCCAGAAGGAATTATGTCGTCAGCGAGGAATGTCGGGCATGTCGTGCTGAAAGCTCGAAATCTGACGCCCGCGCTGCTCTACGTGGCAGAGCGCGTCCCTCTGCTTTGCAGGATCAGTGAGATGCTTGAGCACTATCAGTTCGTTGATGAGACTGTGTAACGACGCGACAAACCACGCAGTATGCTGCAAAGAGATGTTGGGACCGCGACGGTCCGAGAGCGCGGCGATTCTTAGAGCCTGGAGCTTATCCGGTGCTCTTCGTACTGTCACATATCTCACTTCGCCCGAGCTATCGCCGCCTTGAGTCAGCCATCTTCGCAGTAATCCGCAGCGGTCTATAAAAGCGAGGGGATCTGGTTCTCTGCCCTCTCTCTTGACACTTCTTCACTCTCCTCTCTCGCGCTCTGACACCCTGTCCCCACACACTTACCTCTGACCGCTGCATCTACATTGAGGAACATGTCAATCTGTACCAGATTGACTATTTCGCGCCTTGGATCCGAAACGAAGCGAGCCGTAAGCTGTCTTGCGATTCTTTTTCTTTGCAAAAGCAACCTCTGACCATCCCGCTATGCTTGACAGACCCTTGCTCTCGTCTCCAAGATCGTAACTCGGCCATCTCCTGCCTGAATACACGATCGTTACGGCTTCACCGCGCCTTAGGTCCACCCACTCCTGCGCCCGTGTGGCTGACAAGCATTACAACAAGGATCCACTGGGATAACAGCTGAAATCGACGCGGTATACGCTTCGACCCCGGTTGAATGCCGCAAAAATCTCCTACGCCCAGCGGGACGCCAGATCGACGTATCGCTCGAAAGGATGGTGGCACAAATCGAAAGGGTCGAGTGTCGAGCGCTTGGAAAGGATGGACTCCTGCTTCCTCCTCGACGACCGAGCGTACACCGCGTCGATTTCAGCTGTTCTCCCAGTGAATCTTTGTTGTCATGCTTGTCAGCCTAAGACTCCTTGTTGTTGTAACCCCCCACCTGAAATGCCTTATCTGTACCTTCTCCTCGGACTGTCAGATACCACGCAACCGCCTGTTGAATCAATACGAGGCAGCTCGAAACTGGGTGGACTGGCCAATTTCCGACGGGCGACCGTCTCTACCTTGCGCGGGTCTTACCCGACTTGAACCCCTGTGATTGAACGCAGTATGCAGTCATGTCCAGGCTAGCCTCATCGAGGTAAAAAGGTGCTGAGAGTCCGCCCGCAAAAAGCAAAAAGAACATGCTCTAGGTGAGGTTTGAACTCACGATCTTCTGCGAATTCAGATCGAATACGATGTGAAGCAGACGAAATAACCACTATTCTACCAGAGCAGTTACACTATGATAACAGCTTATGGTGTATACTAATGTGTTGTAATATGCCTCTTTCTTGATGCCGAGCACGCGGTATTTCTCGATTCGCTGTAGCCCGAGACACTGCTGAGATGAAGCTCATTGTGTATATCAATGATTGCAATTCAAATACCGAAGCGATACGGCAGAATTTACACGGAATGAATATATGCTGGGGCAAAGAAAGTTTAGAGAGATCTCGAGATCAATTTGCGACGCGTCTGATTGGCGTGCGAGCGGAAAAGATCATTTTGATCTGCACGGCTGGTAGCTGCGACATCCCTTTTTTTGATCTCACCTCTTCTTCCGCTTTCCTGCGCCTCTCTTCTCGTCTCCGCCCTCGCCTCGATTCATCCACAGCCTTGAACGACATGTCTCGCGCATCTGTCGCAGCCAACACCCCGAACGGCGCCGTCGCGCTGCCGAAGCGAGCGGCGCCCGACCAAGCACAGCGACCGGTGTGGTCGCTCGAATCTGGACCTCAAACCCCCGGCGGATCATCTGAAGTGCCTCTTGGCAAGTCCACCAGCTGTCTGCCCCGACGAGCAAGAGCGCGAGCTAATTTGCGACGACGCCTCCTTTCATCTCGAAACAGCCTCCAAGTGCGATGTGCACAACCGCGAGCGCACAGTCTGCTGCAGGGACCTCAAGGGAGATGATGAGCGAGCCCTGGTCGACCCGGATATTGTCAGGGACATCATCATGTAAGCCTGACCTCGTTGTCGCTTGTGGCTTGATCTGGCACTCACGTCTTGCTCTTTTGCTACAGTGGTCTCGCTGATGGTCAGTTGATTCTAGGGCTGAAGTCTCCCTTACGTCACAGGCGCTTATAAATATGTTTGCACAACAGGCTTGACCGTCCCCTTTGCCCTCACCGCTGGTCTCTCGTCTCTCGGTTCCTCTCGCCTCGTATACACTGCTGGAATCGCCGAACTTGTGTCTGGAGCATTGTCGATGGGTGTCGGAGGATACCTGTCTGCTCAAGCCGAGCGGGATCACTACCGATACCTCAAGAAGAACACTCGGGTACGTTCACTCGACGCTTGCTTTGCAGCCTCCGCCCCTGACTGATCGAAGAAACACTCTTGTAGGAACGTGTCGCTCGTTCGTGCGCCGGCGAGATGGAGCGAGAAGTGAACGCCATCCTTTCCCCCCTTGGTGTCGATGATTCGCTCTCGCGACGAGTAGCTGGTGCTCTGCTGCAGGTCGAAGCTTCGCTCGGAGAGCCGCAAGCTCCTCCATCTCTGATCCGACAAGTTCTCAACACTGTTGCACGCCGACCACGATTCTCGAACCTCCCCGCTACTCAATCCCCCGACCCCGAGCGCGCTGCTCTTCTCCCGCGAAAAGCGCCTGCAGCATCCACCAGTGATTCCGAAGAAGAAGAAGAGGACGAGAAGGGTCTGACGGCGTTCCTTCTCAAGTTTGGTGAAGGGCTCGAGGAGACGACCGACGCCCGACTTTTCATCTCGGCCATCACGATCGGCTTGTCGTACTTCCTCGGAGGGCTCGTCCCTCTCGTGCCGTACTTCTTCATTGCGACTGCTGGCGAAGGACTCGTGTGGTCCGCCGGAATTACCGCGATCGTCCTGCTCGTGTTTGGAGCATTCAAGACGTACTTCACAGGTGCAGCGATCGGCGTCAGTGGCTACGCGTATGGCTCGATTACGACGTTGCTTGTCGGTGGAGCGGCTGCCGCTGCTTCGTTCGGTGTCATCAGGGCGCTCGAAGGCCAAAATGGCGAATAAACTGGCGTTGTGGGACTCCCCAAAACATGTACCCTCTTCTCTCTATTCCATTTGTCATTGTGATCGCTCGCCTATACCTTGTAGTTTGTGCGTCTCTTATCTATTTGCAACTCTGTTTGATCGCGTCCGATTAGCACGGAGTTTGCGGAAGCGTGCAAGTTACAGCAGAACAGTAAAGCATTACACCACGACATGAGAGTATCAGGTATCAGCAGGACGAGGAAGCCAGGGGAGAGAACATCTATAGCTCATCATCGTCGTCGTCGGCGTGAGCGGGTTGGGACTTATTGCCGAAGAACTCTCCAAAGTCGTACGCTTCACCGATTCCAACGCCTGCGACTGTTCGTGCACCTCGCGGCTTCGATGGCAGTTCGGCATCCTCGCCAAACTCCTTCGTCGCCTCGTCGACCTCTCCCTTGGCCTTGTTCGCTTTCTTGGCCGCCTTCTTCTTGTCCTTCTTTGCAGCCTTCTTGTTCGCCTTGTTCAACCCGACCTCGTCGACACCAGCCGAGAGGATCTCGCGCGCGTTCGAAGTGGCAGCGTTGACTGCGGTCGATCCCGTCGGTCCGAGAGGCTTCGAAGAGAACGAGACCGATTTTGACTTCTTGGAAGGAGGGGCGACAGAAACGATCTGAGATTGAGGAGCAGTCCGTTTCGTCTTTTTCGAAACGGGTTCAACCGCGGGGACGAGTTCGGGTGCTTCCTCTTCGTCATCGTCGTCGTCTTCCATCTCGTCATCGTCGTCGACCAAGTCATCAAGGTTGAGGTCGTCTTCGTCATCGTCCATTTCGATCGGCTCAGCCTCGTCGGCAACCCATCCGACGTTCGCATCGTCACTCTCCATGCCCATAGCTCCATCTTGCATTTTGACCGCCTTCTTGCCTTGCACGGCACTTCCAGCTCCTCCTTCTCCAAACGCGACCGCATCGGCCTCTCCAAACAATGCCGCCAAGTCGAACGCAGGAGCGAACGAAGTCAAGATCTGAGCACTGTCGACATCGGCGTCGGTCACGTTCTCGAGCGAGGTCTGTTCGGTCTGTTCCTTGACGGCTTGAGTGGCAGCGGCTGATGGGGGCGAGGTGTAGTAAGGGATTCGACCTTGGACCCAATCTCGGAGGATCGATCGCGCGGTACCGTCGAGATCGGGAACTCCTCCCTTGCGAAGACGACCCTTGGCGCGAGCAACCTCGAGCAGGAACGAGGTCACTCCAGAGAAAGCGGGAATGTTGTACAGCATCTGGAGGTGAGTTTGTTGACACCGTTGAAGGATAATCTCGACTGTTTCGGGGGAACAAGGTACAATGTCAATGAACTGCCAAGACGATTTCGCAAGAAGGGAGAGAGTGGACTAACCAGGTCCTTTCGGATCGCGAACTTCTTCCGCCTTGATCATACCCTTGAGTGCGCTCTCGAGTTCACCGCGCGCCTCAACGACCACTCCGGGACAGTCCAACACTCGCACACCTTTCTCGAGCACGACTTCCTGTACCTCTTTTGTCCATCCAGGTGTGGGCGCGACCGAGCACGCCTTGGATCGCTTGAGGGTGTTGATCAAGGACGACTTTCCGACGTTCGGGTGACCGACGAGACCGATCGTGAGCGAAGTCTTGACGGCGGCAGCCGAAGTCGAAGGTCCGGCACCGTTGTTGCGGAATCCCTTGATGAGCTCGAGGAGAGGCTTGGTCGACGAGCCAGACGCTGACTGAGGAGTCGCGGTTGACGAAGCCGAGAGATGATTGCGCTGCTGTTGAGTAGAGGATTTGAAGGGGATCGTTGGGGCTTGGAGTCGAAGGTGAGCAAGCCACGCCTGGACCACTTGAGGCGGAACGAGATCTGTTCGTACAGTCACACGCTCGGGGTCAGTTCTCGGTCTCGGTAGTGAGCATGAGAAAGACGAACCAATCTTGTTGAGCACGAGAACGAGCTTCTTCCTGCCTCCATCGAGCGCTTTCAATTCTCGCTCGACGGCCCTGCACCTCGTGCCGACGGGGTCTCGAGCGTCGAGCACCTCGATCACGACGTCACTCATCTCGAGCACCTTGCGCAGACTCTTGGCGTGCAGCTTGAGCGAAGGGTCCTGTACGAGCTCCTCCTGGTCCTCGTCGTCCTGCATGTCCTCGTCCATGGCCGAGTCGGCGGCGAGCGCAGCTGCAAGTGCGGCGGTCGAAGCGAACGTGGCCGAAGTGCCATTCCTCTGTGCTTCACGGCGCGCGATTTTCTCTTCCTCGAGCTGGCAGGAACGAAACGAAGCGCGGTGAGTTATACGAGCGTGAACCGAGGTGAAATGGTGCGGGTACTCACGCGCTGCTTTTCGGCTGCAGCCTCTGCGAGTACCTGGTCCTTGTACGGGAAGCTGTTGGGAATACCGAGGTCCTTGGGCTTGTCTGGTGTGTGAGCAAGTCAAGGTGGTGCGATCAGTTCGCGAGCAGACTAGACGCCGATGGAGCAGCACGTACTGCTCTTCCAGGTGACGTCCTTCTTGGCAGCCTTCTTGGCCTTTTTCTGGTGCTCTGCGACCTTGTGCTTGACCTTGGCGCGCATGCGCGTGGTGGTGCGGTTCGACGTCTCTGCAACGACGACAACGCGCGCGAGTCAGTACGACCAAGCCAGGTTCATACACAGAGCAGATAGCTAGCCCACTCTTGCGGATCTTGACCATCGTGGGCGCGGTAGTGTTGTAGGAGGAGTTTGAGATGAACTTTGTTGCAGAAAAAAAAACCCTCGCTTTCAGACAGCACCGCCACCGCAACCCGGCACTCTCGCTAGTTCACCGGCCACCTTTCCTCGTCATGTCGAAGCGTGCACGCGACCCGCTCGATGATCCCAAGTCCGGGCCATCGAAGAATCAACTGCGCGGATTGGCCTATGTCGGCCAGAAGCCGGCTTTCCTCCAGAATGCACTCGCCGCGCTCGCAGGCGGCCAACGACGTCAACCGCCTCCATTTGACGCGAATGGTCGACCGGCGATTCCCACTCGGCCAGAGGGAGCTCAGTCGGGTTCCGAGAACGAGCAGGACGAGGACGAGTGGGATCTAGGCAAGGGCGACGAGGCGCCAACGGTCGTCGTGCTCAAGGAGGGCAAGCATCTCGATCGAGAAGAGGTCGACAAGCTACGGGCACAGGGTGCGTACAACGCTCATTGCGTCGAGACGCCCAATGACGACAGGCAGAGCGCACGACTGACCCGACTTGCAACCGCATGTTGAGTCATTCCAGGCAGTAGCACTACCAGCGCAGCAGACGAGCCTGCGAGCAAGGCGAAAGGGTCCCTCTCGTTCTCCTCGGGAACTGCGAGCAAGTCGAAGGCAAAAGACGGTCCGGGGTCGCAAGAGAGCTGGGACGACGTAGTCAAGCGAAGCAAGAGCGAGGCAGACGCGAAGCAGCAAGCAAAGGTACAGGAAGAAATCGATACTGCCAAGCGGAAAGACAAAGACGAGAAACGCAAGAAGAAGGAGAAGAAGGAAGCGAAGAAGAAGATTGGTCTGCTCTCGTTCGACGAATGACCCTCACGACGCTATACGGCCTGTCTCGCAGTACCCTCGAGCTGTACTTGTTGTAATTACCACATCGTCCGTCACAGAACTGAAGGCCCTGACCGAAGATCTAACCCGACCTAGCGAAACGCTACGCTCGTCTGAGCCTTGAGAATCGATCTGCGCAAGGCTGGAACAGGTTGTGTCCAGCGGGTATCCCCCCTCGCTCGGCTAGGCCGTACGCCATACATAGCAGAACGTTCGCGAATATGCCGTTGGCGGTCTAATGAATACCGTACTTCCTCACTGCTACGTCACGTGCTGGTCTGTACGGCGGTATGCACAGTTCAGTTCCGGTGCAAGCCCTTCGAATTGCATGATCGTCCAAGCATCGCTGCTCGGTGCTTGGTCAGTGGGGGACAGGCTGTCAGGGTGCCGATGCTCGGCGGTAAACTCTTTTCTCCAAGTTGAGAAGGTGTTTATGGAGAAATCGTCGGAGGACCTACGGACCCGGTTCAATGCCAAGGGGTCCCGTTTGAAACTGTCACGTCAAAGGGAGGAGCCCGTATTCGAGTGCAAAAGGCCTATTGCGCGGCGGCGTCCCGCTGACGAAGGTGCTGTAGATCTGTACGCGTGCGTGCTGCACACGTTCGATCGAACGGGACCTGTGCGCTGTCCTGTCTGCGGTCGATCGGAGCAAAGACGGAAAATCGTCGTCATCGCGAATTCGCTACCGCGAGAACCGACCCCAGATTTTGCCAGATTTTCGATTTCGGATTCGGGCGAACATGCACAAAGTTGCTAGACTCTTACTTTCAACTCTCTGTCCGCTTGCACTTCACCCGGACTCCGACTCGACATCATGTCAACGCACGAATTCTCGCTCTCTCCTAGTTTCCCCGTCTCTCATGCCGAGTTCGATGTCGAAGGTGAGGCACTGTCGCTACGATCTCGATGATTCATCGGACCCAGACTGACCCTGTCCCGCTGGCTTACCTCGTCAAACGCGACATGAACACGTCCAGGCATCTTGTTCGACATGGACGGTACCCTCGTCGACTCGATCGCGGCCGTAGAGGCTGCGTGGTCCTCGGTCGCGGAAGAGTTGGGCATGCCCGCTGACGAGGTCATCGCGGCTACTCACGGACGTCGCGCGATCGACAACCTGAAAGACCTCAAGCCCAAGCTTCGCAGGCTCACTAACGAGCAGATGGAGGAACACGTCGTCGAGGTGAGCCTCCGGAACCCCCTTTCATCGCATTACACGTCATGAAGAATTCCTTCATGCGCGGCTACCCAGTAGCGACGGAATCTTCGTCACAATGCGCCGCATCCTCGACAGAAACTGATGGGATTTTTCATTCAACGCTTGCTGTGCAGTTCGAGAAGCGAATCCTCAAGGAAGCCGACGAATTCACCACTCGCGTTCGCTCTCGCCGCGATTCCGAAAGTTCGAGCCGCCGAGGCTCGAACCAGTCTAGTCGACGACCGAGTAGGCGCAGCTCTGGTAGCGGCCCTAACCCTCTTTTGACCGGTCTTGCTGGTGGTCAATTCGGCATGAGCAAGCTTGTAGGTTCCACTTCTGACTCTGAAGCAGGGTTCTAGGTCTCGATAATGTACTCACGATCATGTTCAACGTAGGAATCGCCCAAGGACAAAGAGATGGACAAGGTTAACGCCAAGCTCGCCGCGCTCGACACCAACGATGAAGATCGCATGGCCCAGCTCGACAACCCCTTCGATGAGGATGAAGACGACGAGGAGGACAGTCACTTTGACCTCAACGAGTACACGGAAGAGGAGATCGGGTAAATTTGACAAATATCGAGAGATTCGCCTGTTCGTCTGAGCGTCCAACTAACCCTGTGGTTTCGTACGACAGCTGCCGCAACGCGAGCATCCGCATCCTTCCCGGTGTTCGCCGTCTCATCGAGTCTCTCCCTAACGGCCGCTACGCCGTTGCGACCTCTTCTGCCAAGACTTGTACGTTCTTCTTGCATTTGCGGGGACCTGGACCTCAGCTCATATTTTTCGTGGCCCATACAGACGCTCACGGAGCTCTCGCCCGCGCCGGTATCAAGAGGCCCAAAGTCACCGTCACTGCTGATGACCCACGACTTGAGCGCGGCAAGCCGTTCCCCGACCCTTTCCTCCTCGCCGCCAAGGTACGTTTGACCACACTCTCCGTGTACGTGGAACTTGCAAGCTGAACGACCCATCTCGTATCTGTACAGGATCTTGGCATCCCGATCGAGAAATGTCTCGTCTTTGAAGACTCTCCCAGTGGTATCAAGGCTGGTGTTGTCAGTGGTGCCAGGACCATCGCAATCTGCACGAGTCACCCTGGTTCGTCTCCTCTTTGCGCTTTCGTAGCACGATCAACTCTGCTCACACAAGCGTTCGCTGCATCTCCAGTCGAGAAGATCAACAATTCTGGCGCACACTACATCGTGCCGTCGCTCGACTGCGTGTTCGCTCGCCGCAACAAGGACGGCTCGATCCACATCAGTGAGCTCCGAAGCTTGATTTCGGAGACGCGCGCACGGCAACTGACAATCCGCTCTCTTGACAGCCATCGACGCACACCCTCCTGACCACCCTCGTCACGGCTCGCGCGGATCGTTCGTTGCGGTCAAGCCCGACTGGCGTGCCGAGCGGGAAGCGGTCAAGCAAAAGATCGACGAAGCCAACGCTGCCGCTGCTGCCGACGACAAGAAGCGCGAGCAAGCGTCGGCCTAGTCGCCCTTCCCAAAGATATACCTTCCGTACCTGTTCCTTGTGTTTATAATTATAGATTCCCATGTCTACTCTCTCCCCCTTGGTCATTAGTTTACACAGCATCGCAAAGCCCGTGTTTGCCCGTTTTTGCCGAAAGTGGATTCCCGCCGATTCCCGAGCTAGAAACGCTTCCATGTAAATAGATCGGTTCATGGGTTCGAATTGCTGTATGTGGTGATGTGCACACGAGAGAAGGCCGAGGGACATGAAGCGATCCTTCAAGCTTGCTGGCACGACAAGCGATCTGTGCGCCGCAGTCGCAACGTGGTCGATGTGGTGATCGCTTTGAATCGGCATCCCTCACTCGTCTCGCCGCTGCTCGTGTGAGGACCAGACCGGTAATGCGAGAGAATGTGTGGCGATAAGCGCTTGCGGTGTCAGAAATAGAACGAACGAGGGCTCAAGAATTTCCCGAGGGAAATCTCCACATTCGTGCGCGTTCGCTGCGTTCGTCGAGTTCGTTGCGTCTGTTGACTCGCTCTTTCACCTCTTCCCATCTCTTCCCACCTCTTCCTTTCGCTACCCTCTCTTCCTGCTTCCAAATCGACTCTCAAAGAAGATGACTACCGCTTCGCACCAAGACCTCTTTAAATCGTCGATCGCCTCGCTGCGAGTCGCCGGCGCGGCCAAGGCGTCCGTCACGCTCCCTGACAACGCGGTCGCTCCCATCTCTCCCCCGTCGTCGATCAAGAAAGCCGACTCGGTCGCATCGTCGAACGAAGAGGTCGTTGCTCACGGCGAAATCTCTGGCGGTCGCGAGGACTACGACGGTAGCTACCTCTTTGCGCCCATCAAGTACGTCCACCGTCCCTCGCTGTCTCCGAAATGTCCTCTCGACCGTCTCTCAGAAGGTTTGGCCCCAACAACGGAGGGAAGGTCGAGCAGATCGTGCCCCGCAGCATCCGGAACTAACCCTATATTGTACCGTCGCCGCCGCTGCTGCTGCAGGGAGCATATCACTGCCCGTGCCATGAGCCGCAGGTACGGTGACGACCTCGTCAACACCGCCATCTCGGACATTGTTATCGGTACGCACCCATCCAAGCCTCGATTCCTCTCGCGGTGCCTCGGCTGAAATAAATTACCTCGATGTGACCCTGCCCTTCAGTCGGTGCTGGATCTGCCGGTCTCAGTGCCGCCTACACGATTGCCTCTCGCCGCCCCGAGCTCAAGGTCACCATCCTCGAGGCAGGCGTAGCGCCCGGAGGAGGAGCTTGGGCAAGTCTTTGCTCTTGACGCTGCAGGACCTCGAAAGAACACGCACGCTGACAAGTCTGATACACAGCTCGGTGGCCAACTCATGTCCGCAATGGTCGTCAGGAAGCCCGCTGACAAGTTCCTCGCCGAGCTCGGAGTTCCTTTCGAGGACGAAGGAGAATACGCAAGTCTGCGCACCAGTCTGATCCGTGGTCAACCACCTCATATCGCTTACTCCATTTCTCTCATATCAGGTTGTCGTCAAGCATGCCGCGCTCTTTACTTCGACCATTTTGTCCAAGGTTCTCCAGGTGTGCTCGTCTTCTCAGTTCTCAGTCGCCGTCCGTACGAGCCCCTCGTGCTTGTATGCGACCTCGACACAAAGTCTTGCCCTACCCTGCCCCTCCCTCCCCAACCCCCGAGCGTTGCGCTGCAGTTACTATGGCTCAGCCGCGACAAAGTGCTCGAGCGGACCTTCAAACGAAACACCGGTGGCGCTCTGCTCGTGGACGGCGAGTTGAAGCAGCTCGCGCTCTTCGACTCGTTTCGTAGCCAACCCACTTGCTCTAGAGCGTCTGAGATTATACGGTTATCAGTTGATCCAGATAATGCTGGCGGAACTAGATTCGTTTGAAACCCTCGTTGTTCCCCCCCATGCTGATTCTCCCCCGGTTGTTTTCGGTATGGAAAGTTTCCCAATGTCAAGCGTAAGTTCCCGGCTGGCCGAAACGTGCGGGAGCGCGGCGCGCTGACTCCCTTCCCTCATAGTCTACAACGCAACCGCTTGCGAAGACTTGATCACGCGTCCCGACCCTCTCGGCAACGGACTACGCGTCTGTGGTGTCGTCTCAAACTGGTCAGTCCGGTTTCCCAGCCGCACTATGACCTGAGACCTTGCTCATTTCCGCATGTCACCCGCCAACAGGACCCTCGTCACCCTTGCGCACGGACTTCAGTCCTGTATGGATCCTCAGACCATCACCGCCCCTGTCGTCGCCTCTTTTGCCGGTCATGAGTACGGACTTGAATGCCCCCAGGTATCGGACGTCCTCGCACGGCTGACATGAATCGAGCTTTGTAGCGGCCCGTTCGGCGCTTTCTCGGTCAAACGTCTCGTCGCCGCCGGACTCGTTGACAAACTTGGCGACATGCGCTGCCTCGACATGAGGTCCTCCGAAGATTTTATGTGAGCAGGATCCTCTCGTTTGAGCACGGCTTTGGGGTGCGTAGTCTGACTGCCGAGAACACTTCTTCCCAGTGTCAACAACACCCGCGAGATCGTTCCTGGACTCGTCTGTGGAGGCATGGAGCTCAGTGAGCTCGATGGCGCGAACCGTATGGGCGCATCGTAAGTTGAATGCCCTTTCATGACTCTTTATGTCTGTCCCATGCGCTGACGTGCTTGCCTTCTCCAGCTTCGTAAACTTGCTGTCTCGCTAACTGGCTCCAGCGCACAGAGTACTGATCATTCCTTGTTGTGCAGGGCGGCATGTTTGGTTCCGGCATCAAAGCCGGACTCGAGGCCATCAAGATGTACGACTCGTACCACATTGTCGAGGGTGAAGTCTTGGGCCCCGCTCAAGTCAAGCTTTCGGCCTGAGCTTGAACGAGCAAGGCTCCCCACAATTTTGTTCGTTCGCTCTCTTTCTGTCTGTGCTGGAAAGTAGTCGTTTGTTTTTTTCTCATTGTCTATCGAAAGTCGTTCTTCCCAATGCTTGTTTCCGTCTGTCTCTCTGTCAAGGTTCTGTCCGGAACTCCGCAAGTCAGAATGCAATTCAGATGTTCGTACGCGAGTAACGTTCACGAGATTTTGCCCGATGCCAGAGCAAACTATTAGAAAACAATCAGATCCCAGAAATACGAAAGTATCGTTCATCACTCCTCTTCTTCTTCCTCTTCCTCCTCGTCTTCGTCTTCCACCTCCTCTTGGTCCTCTTCGTCGTCCTCATCCTCCTCTTCTCCGTCGTCCTCTGTCGAACCATCCCCATCCTGCTCACACCGATCTATGAAAGTTTTGACCGCCTGGACCGATTCGGAAGTGTCGATCTGTTCGTTCGTCAACGCTTCCAGTCGTTCGAGGAAGACTTTGTTGAGACTCGTCTCGAAGCGATTGAGTGCGTTTCGAGGGACGGCTTCCGTCAAAGGCCGGTTCTGGACAAAAAAGGAAAACCGTCGTTTTCAATGTCAGCAAGGGCGCATTCAGAAATCTCGGGGGAAACGATCGCCTTACCTCTTTGAGCTCCGAGATGAGGAGTGTCAAGGCTTTGATCTTGAGATCGTCTAATTCTTCTGGAATGTAAAGCTTAGGTAGTAATTGACACCACAACTTGCGTTCATCCTCTACATTCGCAAAGAGAGAAGGTGGGCTTGTCTTTCATCAGCGAAGCTCGGTGTCGAGATGGAAAACGCATTGCTCACTGTCTTCAGACTTGTACAGCGCTTGAGTCATAGTGATCGCAAGGTCAAGCTGAACCGAATCGTCCGCTTTGACACCTTCCGTCTCCCTACGTAATAGTACCGGCATGTGGTTGAAAAGGTAAGCAGAGTGCAACAAACTTTCCAGAGGCAATGAAACGGGATGAGACTGACAGTGCCTTCTGAGGATCAGTCCAATCGACGAGTTGCGACCCAATCTGTAACGGGGTAACCATGCTCGACTTGTCCTTGAGCTCGTCGTGCACGCTGCGTAGGACTTCGAGCGTCTTGATCACAACCTGCGAAGAAGCAAGGGTCGAAACAGTTGACATGAGGTTCTCTTGGTTGTCATCCAAAGGACATTGTCATATTGTGACCGCTTACATTTGCAACCCTTCGCTGGTTCTGAGGATTCGAGTAGCAGTAGACCGGGAAGAAGTAGGACAGGCATTGCCGGAGTTCTTGATTGTCGGCAGTCTCTCCCGCAAAGTACAAAAGTACGAGACGACTCAGGATCTAGCGCATCGGGTACAAGTTGAGTATCGTCTCGACAGCATCGTACGAGAAATTGGCCATACCTCTTCATCCGTCACCATTCCCGAAAGGATCAGTTTCGCGATTCCGACTACGGCTGTGGCGGCAACTCGAGGATCTTCCTGGTCGAGCGAGCTACTCAGGAACCCGAGGATGATGTCCGCCTATCAAATCCGGATCAGCTCAAGGGATCTGGCGGAATAACAGAATCGACAAGCTTACGCCAAAGCCGCGTTCTTCGCCGAACCCGATGCCATGAAGGATGAGGAGATCGAACAGGGTCTGCAGAATCTTGACCTGCAGTTCGCCTTCGGTTGCTTCACTCTGTCGAGCGAGTAGCTGGAAAGAATCGAGTGCCATCGACTGAACCAGAGCGAGACCTTGGTGAGAAATCGATCTGACCATGTTGAGGTAGAAAGTCTGCGCTCACCTTGTCGAGCAGGCAACAGAGACCGAGACAGATCAGTCCTTGTGCACGCACTTCAAAGTCCTTGGTCTTGACGGCAGGTACAATGAGCTCGGCGACGAGACCGTGTAGCATCGAATTCTCTTGCAGTGCCTGAGACCAGCGGTTTTGACTGAGTACTGAGGCGTGCATTTGATGGACAAGACATGGGCACTCACACTCATCACTCGCTCGAGCAGCGCTTTCACAACGGTCAGACACCGAAGATCGAGTTCCTTCCGTCGCTCGACCTGATCTGGTTCGAGTGATCGCGGTCCTCTGTTCTTCCGCCGCTTGCCGCCCTCAGCACCTTCATCATCCTCGCTCGATTCGTCATCATCCTCGACCTCGCTCAGCTCTGAATCGGACGTGACAAGTTGCGAGTCTCGGCGCAAGGATTGGACGATTTCGACCACGATACGCATAAAGTCGCGCTCGGAGGTTCCCTTGAGCAGGACGTCGAGGCAGAGAGGAATGAGGGTGGGAGGTAGAGCCGAGTGTTGCAGCATCTCGCCTGTTATGGAACGTCAGTGGATCGAGTGCAAGCTTGCTCGCGCGACTTGGGCGGTACTCACGCATCAGTTCAAACATTTTCCGTCGACCGATCTCGTCTCCATAGTCCAAGTTCACCGCCATGCTCACGAGTTGCCTCACGACAAACTCATGTTCGGCTTCCCGATCCTCCCTGCGCTCTTCAGATTCCAGCAGAACGACAAGTTGGGTCCATTCGGCTTGGATGAAGAACGCGAGAGCCGTTACGACTGGCTCGATATCTGCCAGTCGAGCGCTACCTTCCGTGCGCAAATAGCCCAGGTAGACACGAGCGAGGAAGGCGGTCGCATGGTTCAAGCTTTGGAAGAAATCGTCTGCAGGTATGCTTCCACACGTCAGCTCATACGATTCCGACGGAAAGATCCAGAATGGTAGAGACTCGCCACCAAAGTCGAGCCCGTCCACCAAATCTGGTCGAACCTCTGCCATCGCTTCGACCGCCTTCTCTGCCACCGTTGCGACTTCTTCGTCAAACACGTTGAAGAGCTTGACAAAGTCTTCAGCGTTCCCGACCTGGTCCGCCCAGACACCAATGAGCTTCTTGGCGGCTCTCTGAACAGCCTCTTCTCGATCCCGAAGGCCTCGACTCATGATTTGTTGCCGTTGGCTCGTCGAGAGATGGTTCGCAGAAATTGATGGCAGGACATGCGTGAATGTGAGGCGTCGATTGATCGTGTCGACATCGAGAGTTCGGCGCAGGAGAGCAGGCAGTGTTTCCTCGGTTGGGAACAAGTTCATCAATGCCGCTCGTCGAACCTCCCTATGCAGGCGAGAAGACACCAATCCGAAATATGATCAGGTTCCGGGTCAGGCGATTTGCGCACGAAGAAATCGCAATCCCGACTCACGCTGCAGCGTCGTGGTTCATAATGTCGATCAGCACCTGCGATACCGACTTCTTCTCCTCGTCGTCATCGGAACCCTCGTCCTCGTCGTCTTCGTCCGCTTCTTGCAATTTCGAGAGCCCGACCACTGCTTGTAGTCGGACTGAAGACTCTTTGTCACGAACCCGCTCAAGCAGGGCGTTTTTTAAATGCTGAAACGAGTCGTCGCTGCAGAGTGAAGAAATATGATGCTCAAGTCAGTTGCGAGAGGCCAACAGGTCACGAAGGAATGAATCGAGACAAACTCGATTTCTCCCAAATTGTTGATCATGAGCGTCACAAGCTGCACGCAACGGTATCGCGAAATCTTGCTCTTGGCCTGGAACCCTCGCAGCAAGAACGATAGTAGCTGGCTCACGAGCCGAGAAGCTGGCCCGTCATCTTCGTCGTCATCGTCGTCGTTGCCGTCTCGCTGCTTCGAATCTGAACCGGACAAGGCTGTTTCAGCGCGTGTACAGCATGGGTCCTACAATCTGACTGACCATAGTCGACCGAAAATGCGACAAATCCAGCGATGAACTTGACAATGCGGTCCGCTTGTTCGACTCCCTTCTTGATTCCGAGCGGGTACACAACGGCCTCTCGGAATTTCTGTCCGAATGCTCTCTCGCCACTTAGTTGCTTCTGAGTACCATCTTTTGAGAGTGTGACGACCCTGGCACAGCGCAAGAAGAGCGAGTGGAGCGTATTGATGTGCTTGCGGTGTGAGGCGGTCGTCTGCTGCGCAACGCTGAACAGCTGAAGCACCTGCTCGAGAGGCTCCTGCAGCGATGCGACCGTATCAGGCTCGCGTTCGGCAGGTCGCTTCGTGCGAGGGCCCGGCATTGTTTGCTGAAGGATGAGAGCTGCTTGATGCCCAGTGTCGAGTCAATGACGGCTTGTGAGTCGCGTTTGGACGCGTCACTACGATGTTGAAGCGCACCCGACGCGGCCAAATGCGCGTCTGGAGGTCTGCGAGGCAGGTAGGTGGTCTGACGCGAAGGAGAATCGATTCATGATGTTGAATCATGGAATTAACGCCCCTGCAACCCTCGCCACGACTCCAGGACCATCCACGACCGCTTTGTATCTTGTACCGCTGCTCGGACTATGCGGACAGGCTTCGGGGATAAATAGCTTTCAAGCGGCATGTCTCAGAAGGTTTGGTTATGATTGATCAAAACGCCGCCTACGATCCCGCGGACACGCGTGATAACCAGCTCAGGAGCGACAAGAAAGATTTGTGTGTCCAATTCCAACTTGAACGCAGGGATGAAGAATCGGCGGAGCTCGGCTCTTTGCTACAAGGTTGCAGCGCGTGAGGCCTGCCGAGACCACTCTCTGCTGATAAGTTATTACGCTTGTGGCTTTGCGATTCCAGGCAACTTTGTGCCTGCGCTTTCCAAGACCCCGTTTATCGCTCGCAGAATTTTTCCGCCTGCGAAAGCCCGAGCTGCGCGGCGATCTCACGATTGTCTCGCGCGGCTCTGCGAGACATGGCTCCAACGGCACTCTTCGCGTCGCCTGCGGTGATCAGTGCGAGGTGTATTCGCAGCCCTCTCGACCCCGCGATGGTCCGCAGTCTCTCATGATCCCGACAAAACGCGCTTGCCTTTCTTCTTCCTCTCCTTCATTTCGTCCGTCGTCGGCCTCTTTCTCGTTGCAAGACTCCCTTTCTGTCTCAAGAGCTGTGCTCAACATTCCAACACCTGTATCCATCGCATCTCGCATCACACACGCTCCGTCAACATGAAAATCGCATTCTCCACGCTCCTCGCACTCTTCGTCGCGACGACTTCTGTCTCGGCCGCTTGCAACAATCGTCGTCGCTCGATCGTCCCTGCTACCGGCGACGCTCTCGAACGTCGCGAGGTCGACGCCCCGGCGAGCCTCAAGTATGTCACTCGCCGCAACAAGAGCGGAAGGCGTCTCGCTGGTCGAGGTCCTCCCGCCACGGGCAAAGGTTAGCTTGTCGTCCAGCTGATTACCAAGGCCGTCTACCCTTCCGAGAGTCTTGAGTCTCTAGAGCTGACACACCGGTATACACAGCGCCCGGTCCCCTAGGAACTCGCGTCATTTCGGACTCGGGCTCGGGCTCGGACGACTCGAGCTCTATCTCGTCCTCGATGACTTCGGCTGCTCCGACTCGCGCGACCGGCTCCACAGGCAAAGGTCGTGGACGGTATGCGGGTTCTGAGAGTCTCAGTCAGACTGCCGCTGCTGCCACCTCCTCGTCTACCGGTTCCTCAACGTCCACCTCGTCTTCGTCCTCGGGCACATACTCTGGCGAGGCCACCTTCTTCTATCGTAAGTGTTCATTGGATCCCGCAGGAAGTCGCGGGGAATCTAGCTCACATTCTTTGGCTTCTGCCACCCTTGCCGCAGAGGACGGAGCCGCCGGTGCTTGTGGGTCCGTCAACAGCGACTCGAGCAAGATTGTCGCGCTCCAGACTGCCATGTACGGCTCTGGCGGATACTGCGGCAAGACGATCAAGATCACCAACACCGGTACATCTATTGTGATTCGGCATGATTTCGCGAGCTGACATCTGCTGCCTTTCATTCACTCTCTTTAGCCACGGGCGCTTCTACCGAGGCGACCGTAGCCGATGAATGTCCTGGCTGCTCCTCTTCGTCTAGCATCGATCTCTCGACTGGAGCTTTCAACGCAATTGGATCGGAAGACACCGGGGTGCTCAACGTTTCCTGGTCGTTCGTACGGGCACACCCTTTCTTTCTGATCTTTCAGAACTGGGACTCACGACACTGTTCTCACGTGTATGAATAGGTTTGAATAACCTATCAATAGTCTCTGCCTTCGACAGTCGCTGGTCGACGTCGACGGTCGACTCGATCAAACATATTTGTGGCCTCTGGATTTGCTCACTCAAAAGCGCTCTTGCGCTCGATTCCAGCGGAATCTCCTTTGTACTCTCGTTCTGTCCCTTGTCCTGCAACGAGATAAGCTCGCTCGAGAAAATTCTCGTCCCGGGTTTTGTTGAGCAGAAGGATCGGGGCTTGCGACTTTCTTTCATCCAAAGATACCCGTACAAAGAGAGTAGAGGGGATCAGAAGGTTTGACATTGGGTGGCGACTGCGAAGAGGCTGGAGCACCGCCTCCGCGGGTGTTTCGAATTCGGGTTTCGCCCTACACCTTCCCACGTCTCATCGACGCGACCCGAACCCGAGCCATGACGACCGACAAGAAGATCCCGTACGCTGCCCTACCGCAGGAAGAAGCGCCCCCCGCGTACGAGCCCGTGAACGCGGTTCTCGCGGGATCGAGTTCGCAACCGGTGAGCTGTCCAGCTGGACCATCCAGAGCCATGGGTGGAACCTCTGACGATACTTTCTACACAGCATGCAACCTCTCCTATGACGGTCCAAGGCGCCAGGAACCCTAGTGCGGATCTATCTCTCGTCCAGGCGCATCGGGCGATCAACCCAGCTGACTCTCACTCATTGCAGAGGGCCTCGAGGTCGGGCTAGATGGGAAACGAGAATGGAACCACGACTTGTTGTCGTGCTGCGAGCGCCCGGGGTTGACGACCGCTTCTTGCTTGTTCGTGCTCTCCGAAGTTCATCCTCTCGTCCATGATCGAGGCTGACGCGTTACAATTACTACATCAGCTGCCCGTGCATCGTTTACTCGCAGAACCACCACCGCCTTGTCTCGCTCACTGCGACTGGTCAACGTGAGCCCTGAACATCAGATATGTCCAATGTGCAAGCCTCTAGAGACTGACGATCCTCGCCGTTGCCCCTTGACAGCTACCGAGTCGACCCAGCCCATCTCGCTCTGGTGTGGAGTATATGCTCTCGCACCTCAACTGTTCGGAGTTGGCCAGGTATTCATGCAATGTTTTTCGCGCTTCCAAACTCGCGCGCGCTACGGTATCCGAGGCAACGAGATTCAAGATGCCGTCATTGGTGAGAATCTAGATCTCGCGCATCGCTCAAGCAAGTTTCGAGCAGCACTGATGCTTCGTGAATCTAAACAGCCGCGCTCTGTCCAGCTTGCTCCCTCGTGCAAGAATCGCGCGAGATAGAAGAAGAGGAGCAAGCGCTGCGCGCTGCCAGCAGCGCAACTCCGACTGCAATCTATCGCGACGAAGAAGAGGCTGTCGTTCCTGCCGAAGCTCAGCAGTAGCTAGTTGCCCTCCCGCTCCCTTTCCAGCTTTGTGCCCTCTTTTCTGTACTACTGCTTCTTCCTACTAGCTTGTTATCGTAATTGTCCATGTTGAGCTTCCTCGTGACGTCAAACCAAGAGCGAATTTCTGCGAGACGAAGCTCCTGTCGAAAGCCCGGGGCTGCAGCACCGCATTCACTCGCTTTTCCCGCTCAAAGTGCCCGTCGCCTTTTTCTCTTCCTCTGTACTGCTCCATCTTTCGCGGCCTCCCTGCCTCCAAATTCGCCTTTGCTCAACTCGCGTAGTCTTCTACAACCGTCGTGAGTCACCGCGTTTGTTCCTCCGTGACATCACCGGGAGCGTTACACGGCCCTCGTCTGATGCCCATCTGTTCAATGCTCTCGCTTGTCGGGCCTAGAACAGCTCCCGCAACCCGCAGAGATGCAGAATCCTTCGACCGAGATCCGCCAAGTGGTCAAGCAGCTCGTTTGCTCCGAGAGATCGGTCGACATGCTGGCGGCGGTCGATGCCTATTTCACGCCCGACGCGGTCATCGTCTACCCGCTTTTCAATTCGCCGAAAGGTGCTGGAATCGAAGGCGTCAAGGCTGCGTGCGTTGCTGGCTTTATCGGGAGTGAATTCGAGCACCTTGCAGCTGACTCTGCTTGATTCCCTTGACAGATACAAAATGCTACGCGTGCTCACGTACGGCAACAAGATTGACTTCAACGTAGTCGCGTTCGATCGTATCCGCACCGTCAAGGGCGTAGAGCACCAGTCTGGTAAGGGGTCTTTCCTCGTTTGCGAGGGCCCACTGTTCTTTGGTCGCCGTTGGCTCATTGTTGCACGCTCATCAGGCATGCTCGATCTCGTCGAGACCCTCAAGTTCCGTCTCCCGCTCCCAGAGGCGCTTAACCCTTCCTTCTCTCTTCGCTTTTTGACCCGCATCGACTTGCGCAAGGATCCCTCGACCGATGTCTGGAAGGTCGCGAAGCAAGAGGACAGTATCCCTTCCGACTTTGCCTCGACTGGCCTTCACCTCTTCCCCTTTGATCGCCAGATCTCGAACCTGATCAAGGTAAGTTGCCCGCGCAGCTTGCCGAAAGAATAGCAGTAAGCGCATTGGAGCTGACTTCTGGGGAGTACCTTGTCACAGTTCACGACCGGACTCAGTACCCTGGTCGTCGGAGCGCTTCTCGCTCGCCTCAACTGGTTCTACTAGATAGAACCGAAGCCTGCTCGCTTGATACCCCTCTGCCCGCGATTTCCCCTCTCCTGTCTGTGCTCTCCCCTGTGCTTTGAGTCTGTCGTCGTTTGCTTGTTTCCTGTGTCTGTGTGAAGGCTACTCTGAAAGACTGTTGCGCCTCGAAAAAATTGTCGGAAATCGCGCGAGTATATGCACGTGCGAGCAAGTTGCGCGTGAAATCCGAACGCGTCATACCGCTCGCTGTAGCTTTCGCTTCTCATCAGCTCTTCCCGTCCCCTCGCTGCTGCGCACGTTGTGCAAACGATATGTCCGGATCAGACTCGGATGCGACAGTCGTCCACGACTCGCACCAGCACACGCCTCGCTCAACGAGTTCTTCGGCGTCGGCCCTTACGGCGCTTTGGCATTGGCCCATTGCGCTGACTTTGAGTCTCTTGCGCCAGGCCTACCTCGTCTATCAAACGCTCCTGGGATACATCTTCAGCGGAGTACGCTCCTCGGCGATTCTTCCTCGTCTCGTCGGGGAATTCGACGCCGCACACACCTCCTGACTGTTGGTAACGGATGCGCAGACTTACCTGCCTCTGCAAGAAGGGCAGAAGGCTTTGGGACGAGTTGCAATCGTCGGAGCTGGACTGACGGGAGTGAGCTCTGCTGCGCACTTGGTCGACCACGGATTCGATGTCGTAATCTTCGAAGCGGAGAGTGTCAGCTCTCTTCCCTCTTGTAAACCCTATCCAAGCCGGATCTGACTCAGGGTACACGTGGCTGGACAGGATGTCGGAGGTGTGTGGGCTAGAGAAAACAGAACTTCGCAATTGCAGCTCAACTCGTTTCTGTACCGGTTCCACCCGAGCATCAAATGGACGAAAGGCTTTCCTCAACGCGACGAGATCATTGCGCAAATCCGAGGTGTTTGGGAGAAGTACGATCTCGAAGCAAAAACGCGGTTCAGCGTGAGGTCTCCGTTTCGTTTCCTCGCTGTTACTTTCAAACTACGAGAATCCAGGTCCTGACGGCCTGAACCGAGCAAAACAGACACGGGTCAACAAGGTAATTCGCCATGAGAGTTCGACGAATCCTCGTCAACACGGACATGCTCGCTGGATCATCAATGACGGCAAAGAAGGAGTGTTTGACGCTATCGTGAGTAGTTATAGACCACGCTCATAACGAGGTCATACTGACGGTGTTGATATACGCTAGATCTGCGCTGTCGGAACTTGCGGCGAGCCCAAATTGATCGACCTCGAGGGACAAGACTCCTTTCGCGGCACAATCCTTCATTCGTCTCAGCTTGATTCCGCCGAGCTTGTCGGTCAGAAAGTGGTCATCGTTGGATCTGGCGCGTCTGGGGTCGAAGCTGCAGAACTCGCGGTCCAGAAGAAGGCGAATGGCGTCGTCGTGCTCGCAAGGTCCGACAAATGGGTCATCCCGCGCAACACAGTCATCGACATTCTGCTCAGCTTGCAGCCATTCGGACGGGAGATGGTGACACTTGCCCATCATCAGTGATTCCGCTACGAAAGCTGACGTTCATAGCGTTCGATTTGGACAGCCGCTTTCGTTCATCCCCGAATGGTTGATCCGCAAATTGCACTATCGCGATCTTGAGGGTCTGTCACCGGCCAAAAACGCCAAAGGCCTCTTCGAAGGGTAACGGGCTTCTCTTCCTCAGAGATCGGAACAGCTGCTGACAGCAATCGCATCAAAACTGCAGGACCCCAATTGTCAATGACGAGTACCTTGAGCATATCCGCGAAGGTCTCGTCACGTACAAGCGTTGCGATACTCAGAAAATCGTTGCAAGAGGAATCAAGATTGTCGAGCGTCCTCGAGGCACCAAATCCGGTGACGAAGGGCAGGAGACGGTGGAGAGCGCCGATGTGTGAGCGAGTTTACCGCTCTTGCTTTTGCAAACATCGTCTGACTGATTCGTCTTTGCGGGTCGCACTAGCATTATCATCGCAACTGGTAAGCAATCCACACAGACTGAAGCTGCGAGCTGTCTTGACTGATCATGAATTCGTCAAAGGCTACAAACGTCCCGCGTTGGATTTCCTTCCGAAAGACTTGTTCCCGACCGACGATGATCGTTGCTACGAGCGCCCTTCCCTTTATCTTCAGAACTTTTCTGTCTCAGACTGGAGCGTCCTGTGCACGAATGCGTCATACATGGACGGATTAGGCACCGTTGGCAATTGGCACATCGGAATCTACGCTCGGATTCAGATGGTCTTTCTTCTCGATCCCTCGACGCGTCCAATTCCCGCCTCCATGAAGACCTGGGTGAGATTTCGCTCTGAGTATAGGACGCGCGTGCCCAGTGCAAGTGATCCCTGACTGCAAAGTGGATCTGCAGGTCGACGTGATCAATTTCGTCAAGAAAACCGCCTGGGGAGACTCGGGTCCAGGCCTCGCCTTCTTCTCTTACGCCGAGCTGTGCCTCTGGATAGTCGCTTTCCATCTCTTCAACCCTCGTCGACTGCCTTGGTCGGTCCCGAGCTTTCATTTCGATGATCTACGATTAACCTGCTCACGTATCCTACCACTCCCCGACAGGTTGCCGTTCGTGCTCTTTGGCGTTGGTGTCCGTCCTCAGAAGGGAGAGATGGCGAGTCGCGTCTCTGGCAAGCTCGCGTCGGTTTCGTGAAACAACGAAGGTCTCTCACAACTTAGCTTGATCCGTACCGCCGGGAAAATGCAATGTGATCTTTCTGCACGCTTGTCCTACTACGGAATGACGAAAGAGTACAGGCAACAGAACACGAAGAATCACAATCCCGCTTTGAGGACCAGGTTTCCGTTGACTAGATCCGCAACCGCTTTGATCAAGGACGAGATGGCTGCCTTGTTCTTCGGTTCCTGTTTGAGCGCTTTCCTGAAATGCACGAGGACTTCCTTCGTCGACGAACTCTGGTTCGGTCGAGTCTTGAGGAACCCGATGAGATCCTCTTTCGAGAGCAGACCGACTTGGTCTGCTCCAGGCGAGGGTGATTTCGCTTTGCCATTCTTCCTCCGTTTCGAACCATCCCCGTCGGAATCGACTCCCGGACTGCCATCGATCCGTTTGCGCTTCGAAGGTCCGGGGGACGAGTTCCGGCTCGTCGATCGACCCGAAGGTGAAGTCGCTCGTTTGGCGAGGAGCGCGCTGCCGCTCATCGGAGTTCCCGCTCGAGAGGGAGATTGTTGACGAGAGTGGGAAGAAGGAGATTGCGCGCGACCCGAAGGTTGAGGACTTGTTTGTCGGCTCGACATGCCGCCGCGATCTCCCGATGCGACAGAAGCATTGTCGTCCTCCTCGTCAGACTAGAACAGCGGGAAGAAGAGCTTGTCAGTGACCAGACAGTCGGAGATGAACGGCTCGAGTACGCACGCTGGCATATGGGTTGTCGTCATCATCCGACTCGTAAGCTCCACTCTTGTCCGATTTCTTGACTAGCTTTTTGATTTCGCGACCCGTGCCAGTCAGTTCCTCGTCATCTTCACCTTCGAGGTCGTCCGGAATTTCGTCAGGTCGTTCAGCACCACGCATCTCTTTGCGGATTCGTTCCTGTAGTCGTGACAATCCAGTCAATCGTCGTTTCTCGAATGTAGATCCCAGAAGCCAGGCGTACTTCGAGTTGCTTTGTTTCGTCCTCGTCAGCAAGGTCGTCGATCTTGGCAATGCCTTCCTCATCGTCCTGGAAGTCTTCCTCGTAGTCGAACTCGTCATCGTCTTGGTCGCCTCCACCTCGTCCCTTCGCCCTGCCTCCACTGCGGGTTCCCCCGTCGTTGGTCGATATGACGGACTTGATCCGCGGTCTTCCTTTCGTGTCGTCGTCCTCGTCAATCTTGATTCCAGCTGCCGAACGAGCGATCATGCGATCCCTGAGCGTGCCTTCGGATCGTGCAGACTTGGCGTTCTTGCCGGCTTTCTTTCCTCGTGCAGGCGCCACCGAGGTGGCAGAAGTGGAAGGTTGCGGTGTCGATTCGCCAGATGTGGGTGCGGTCGAGGGTGCGGGAGCGATTCGTTTGTGCATGACCCATCGTTCAGTCTCTTTTGTCTTTTGTTGCCGATTCCACTGTTTGGGGGGAAAGAAAGGAGTCAGGTCAGCTGGAAAAGCGGGCGAGTGAGCGAGGGGTTCAAGGCTCACCTCTTCTTCGGCTTCCTCTTCTGCAAGCGTCAAGTACTTGGGACCTTGGTTGAACTTGTACCATCGATTGATCGGGACGACCTGAAACTCGTCTCCGTTCTCTCCAAACACGAACGCGACATAGCTGCTCCCTCCACCTCCTGCCTCGGAAGCGTTTGCAGCCGGACGCCATCCTTTCAAGCTCGCGTTGTTGTTGGTGCCCGTGGCGGAGGATTGATTCGACGAGCCTGGTTTCGGTTTGCCATTGACATCGACTTCGCCTGCTCCTCCTTCGAGACGACCAATCCAGCGCTCTTGCCCTTCGTCGTCCTCGAGGACCCATGGTTGCCACTCTTCACGTTTGAGTCGTCTGCTCTCCTCACTTGCGACAAACACGCGTCGAATCTTCTTTTTGAACATGCCTCCAGGACCTCGCGCTCGGCTACCGGCGGTGTACCCACTTGTGCCTTTGCCGACGAGGCTCGGGTCGAGTTGCTCTTTCGGTTTCTTGTCGTCGTCACCTGCTCCCGCTGCACCCGAGTCGTCGGCCTCGTCCTTGATGCCGTCCTTGCTGTCGGGGTCTGCTCCGTCCACCTGCATCGGCACTCCCGCTGCCTGGGCTGCCCGTTCCTTTGCCCGTTGGTTGAAGCGTTCTCGATCCTGATCGGTCAACCGTCTGACCGTTCTCGGATCTTTGCGATTCAACCTGACCGGTCGAACAAACACGCTCTCGTCTCCTGGATCGACGACTTTTTCCCCAAGCGCGGCAAACTTCATAATGTTGTGCTTCCATCCCGATTCGGTGGGGGGAGCACAAGATCGGAGGATAAAGTCGGTGTAGTTGGAACTCGTCGGGAGAGGGGAAGCTCCCGCGGGAGTCGTCGTCGCGGATGAATCGGTCGAAGGAGAGGGCAGGGTAGCCGGTTGGTTCGAAGGGTGGGAAGGTTCACGCTTGACCGTCCGGAGAGGCATGGGAGCCTTCTTCTTGTGAAACATGGTCGGACCGAAGCGCGTGAAATCCCTAAGCTATCGTCCTGTGGAGGGACCAAGACGACCAGTGAGAGTGTCAGCCTGTCTCCTGAATCCTGCTGTGATTTGCAGTCTAGCGAGGTTCTCAGACCATGGCCAGGTGCCGATCGAGATCAGGACGAGGCGGTGGTCGTGCGACTGCGGGAGAATCTCTGCACACCCCGTTGCGAGATACGCTACTCACAACGGCTCGTGTCGACTGTATAGCGTGGACGAGAGGGATCAGAGGTCAAAGTCGAGCCGAGTCGCGCGAGGATGGTTTTCCCCCACTCTCTCTCCGCTCTTTCGTCACCCTCGATCCGACGGCATCATGAGCACAGACCGATACGATGTGTTGATCATTGGAGCAGGACTTGCGGCATTGCAAGCGGCGCGCACGCTCCAAACGACCTGCTCCACATCGCTCAACATCGTCATGCTCGAGGCCCGAGACCGCGTTGGCGGCAGAGCTCTCACGCATTCGAGTCGCGTCGACCTAGGCTGCTCCATGATTCATGGCTACCACGAAGGCAATCCTGCGAAACCCCTCTTGCAAGAACTTGGCATGGTCAGTGCTTCCTCGCTCGCATGATCCGTTCTGCCGCAAAGGGGTTTGTTCCCTGACTGACTCAAAATGCGCGATGGTCGAATCCATGTAGGATGTACACATCCCGAAAGGCGCCAAAGGACTCGTCTATGGCGACCAGGGCCCACTCACGGAAGCAGAATCTTCCTCTCTGTTCGCAAGCTCGACTCAGATGGCCTACAAGCCCGTACCCGGTACTGCCGAGAACGTCTCGGTCGCAAGCTTGCTGTTCCCGACTCTCGAACACGACGAGAGACTCGTCGCGATCGCAAGGACTGCAGAAATCGGTGCTGGAATCGAGCTCGAAAACAGTTGAGTCCTCGTTCACCAACGCAATGCTATTCTCCCCTAGCTGATTGTCTCGCTGTGATTTTGCTCGTACGCTCAGCCTCGGCCAAGTGGGCAGGCTTCGAACAGGGGGTTGGAGGAACCGACGCTTGGCCCGCGGGAGGATACTCTGAGGTTGTGCAGAACCTCGTTGCCGATTACAGGTCACAGGGAGGTCAGCTCAAGTTGAACAAACAAGTGACCGCAATGGAAGACTGTGAAGATCACGTCAAGGTGACTACTCGAACCGGTACGACCTTGACCGCGAAGTTCGTCATCTCGACCATTCCGCTTTCAGTACTGCAGAAACGACCACCGAACTTTACCCCGTCGCTGCCTCCTGCGTTCCTCTCTGCCGTCGAGCGCACACTGGTTGGTAACCTCGAAAAGGTCGTCCTCTCGTACGATAAGCCCTGGTGGCCCGCACCCGAGACGAACGGGTCCTACCTCCTTCTTCCCCTCTCGACCGCTTCGCACCCTCCCTCGAAATCCGCTCAAGCCCCTCGACCTACAAACTTGCGAGAATTGTTTGCGCGCACGACGATCCCCGTCGTCAATTTTTACCGACTCGCTTCGGACCCTCACCCGACTTTGCTCGCGTACGTCGGCGCGAACGCTGCGAAACACTTGTCAAACTTTTCTGCCGAAGAGATTGCATCAAACATGCACGACTACCTCGTCGAACGATTGCAAGATCTTCAAACAAGTCCTACTACCCCTGCACCACGCTACATTGATCATGCCGTGACAGACTGGACTCGAGATCCGTTCTCATTCGGCGCGACTTCGACTCCGACAACTTTGACTCGATCTCAAGATGGCACTAGTTCGAGCCCACTCGATTTCGTCGTCTTGAGCAGGAGTACGTGGGGAGGTCGATTGGGATGGGCGGGAGAACACACGGACCTCGACAACCACGGTTCGGTTGCGGGAGCTTTGATCTCGGGCAAACGGGAAGGAGAAAGGGTCGCGTTGCTGCTCGAAGCGGCCGAAAGGAACAAAGATTGAAAGGAACAAGCGAGCGATGTTGCCACTTGTGAATTGGGAGGAGTTGTAATCCACATGTACATAGCTCTGCCGTTCTCATTCGTTCTATCTGGTACGAGCGACGGTTCACAACCTGCTCGGACCTTTTTCAAGCTCTCCTCTTGGTTCTCTCGAAACGGGATCCCATCTGCGAGATGTTGCCCGTTCTCCCACAGAGCACAAAAAGAAGCCACAGGAAATTCGTGCGAGCCGTTCCGATTTGCGAGGGAAGTCGGGACCTCGGTGGTGCCGAGACGAAAAAGAAGGCCAGCTCGGACCTTGTTGACGCTCTCCTCATGGTTCTCTCGAAACGAGTCCGTATCTGCGAGATGTTGCCCGTTCTCCCACAGATATACACAAGGAAGCCACAGGAAATGTGTTGACCTCGCACAATTTTGCCTAGGGTTCGGTGATTAATTATGTAAGTAATTATTACATGAGTGATCAAAGTACTCACTGATGCAGTGCATCTTCTCCGAGTGAGGGAGCGCGCTGGTCCAAGTTGGGACAGCGGAAGAAGGGGGGGGGGGCGGGCCGCACCGAGTTGAATCGGGCGTGCGAAGACGGATGGGGAGACTACAAAAGGGTCGAGCACACCAAGCAGAAGAGTCTGTCGTACACGAGCGCAGACAAGTCAGTACATGCGAGTGGCTATCGGTGGCGAGACCGGTGCTTACCGTGGTCCAGTACGATTGCCAGACCAGTCTGCACGCCTACAGAAGCAGTTTCGAGAGCGTGAGTAGGTCAGACACCCCATGGTAATCAATCGAATGAGGGGGGACTTACGATTCACGTGGACGACTACGACTCCACTGCGTGGCAAACCCGGCGCCTCGAGCTCGACATCCGAGTTGAACTGTTTCACATGGAGGTCAGCGACTCGGACACGGGTAGACTGAACGTGAGCAGTCTTGAATGGGAAACTCACGAAGAAAGAGAGGGGGAGGGGGGCGGGCCGCACCGAGTTGAATCGGGCGTGCGGAGACGGACGGGGAGACTACAAAAGGGTCGAGCACACTAAGCAGAAGAGTCTGTCGTACACGAGCTCAGACGAGTCAGTACATGCGAGTGGCTATCGGTGG